>NC_073745.1:54607754-54879204 GCF_029784135.1 Toxorhynchites rutilus septentrionalis
ACGAATTCTCATGGTTTGCATACCAATCGAATCGGAAATTCTCTAAGATTTGTTTGATATGCTATACATTACAATTCGTTCATCTCTAAACGGTTTAAATTCATGAAAACTGGAAGAACTTTCCCATACATTTGTTCTGCCGATTTGTGTGCTAACCCTTCCCGTATTCCGAATGCTTATAACTCGAACATTTCAGATCGGAAAGATTTTTGCATCAATTGATAGGAAATATTTCTACGCGTCTATCACAATTAATAAAATATTACTTTTTCATGAGATGAACAATTGAATAACTGTCCTCTGAGACGAACCAGCCCAGGAGGCTGAAAGTCTCAAAAATAAAGAAAAGAAAAAAAATTGAATAACTGTATAATGTCAAGCGTTATTTAAACGCCCGTTATTTAAACTCCCAAGTTTTGATTGGCCCGATTTACGGTTTCCCCAACACAGACTTCAAAATCGAAGTACCTGTGGAAATCCGCTCTGCAAATATACATGCAAGTCGGAGATATTTTTGTTCCCACCGAGCTATGTTTCCCTAACACGGACTTCGAAATCAATGTGCCTGTGGAATCCGCTTTGTCAAGACATACAAGTCGGGGATATTTTTTCCCACTGAGCTGTGTTTCCCTAACACGGACTTAAAAATTAATGTGCCTGGGGGAATCCGCTTTGCAAATACATGTAAGTCGGGGGTATTTTTTGGTGTTGAGTACTTTTGTACTCGCTTGTCGTTGTGGAGATCGGAATATGTTTCCCTAAAACGTACTTTTAAACTGAGAAGCCTGGGAAAATCGTCATTCCAGATACTAGAGGCGAATGAACTTTCGTGGTTCGAGAATTACGTAAACATGAGATGTGCAATATTTTCAGAGGGAAATGTAAAATACAATGATCGTTTGTCAATTATTTCGTTAACATATTTTGGTACTCCTAGGCATCATATCAATCGTAAGGACGTTCATCAAATTCATTTGTAACGAAGAACATAATCTATTACCAAAATTTCGATGCATTCTAAAATAATATTCGAAGCGGTAAACAAGTGGATTGCATGACATAATTGCGTAGTTCTACGTCGAAAATATGCGGTCGTGTCCTAGATACAACGCCTTATAATTTTTTTAAGTGTAGGAAGATATCAGGCATACCAGCCAGCTACTGAAATGGAACAAAATTTAATGTGTCAACAAATAACATTGGAAGAGAATATACAGAAGCTAAGTAGATATTTGCAAAAAAAATATTTTTCGTGTTACATTCATCATTTGAAAACAAAACAGAACACGTCACGAACTTAAATGTTTTATTTTTTCTTTGATTTCTTATAGTAGAATTAGTATTGCAATATCTATTATTCTTGGATTTTAGATGAGCTTTGTGGAAGTTTCTCTATTGTCCGCAATTGTAAAAAAGTTAACACAATTAGGGTGCTAAACACTTCGTTCTCCTACAACAAAAGGAAAACTTTTCGTCTCAATATAGGTCATACAGAGTCAATCAAATTCATATTTCAAGTGTAGTTTACATGAATTTGTACTTTTGGTTTTTGAAAAGAAGTAAAATTGACTTGTAATTAAGTTTAGAACACCTCAACACCACCCCAATCTCAGATTCATTATCATCATTATTTTTGATAACATATATTTCGTTCATTTTTATCCGATTAGTTTTACCTTCGATTAAAATACTTTTTTTATATCCACTACATGATTCTTATAGGAAAAGTAACATAACAAAATCGAAATCTGTGACGTCACAGATTTTGTTTATGTTTAAAATCTTCCCACCTTACATTTTTCATCTCGACGCAAACCCATCGGTTTTTTTTTCCAGGGTCACCAAGAAGTTCAGAAGAATTGAATTTTGTGTGTAATCCTACAGAAATAATTTCATACGTATACTCATTCACCCACACTTTCAAAATACTCATTCATTCATTGAGAATTGATTCGAATGCAACTTCAAACAGATGATTGCCAAGCCAGCGGCAGTCCTACGTCTACCTTGCGGTTGCATCAAAGATATAACTCACTTCTAGTTTTATTTCCGTGCAATTTTTGTTTTACTGTTAAGAGATAGATTAACATATGATGATATAGTGGGTAGTTAAAATGCAATTCCAAATGAAATCGAACTAAAAATGAAGATTTTCAAATTTATTGTCTTTTTCAATTATATATATATATATATATTATTTTTTTTAAATTAATATATGTATGTTTTAATTTTTTTTAATTTTTTCATATGAAATAGAAGTCATGTAGAACATTTCAAAAATGCTACGTTTTGTATTAACCCACATGTCTTTGAATGTCTTTCAACGTAACTCCTTAACAAATAGTTTTACCATAATGATGTATTTGGAAAAGTTGAAAATAATAAGCAAATTCTTGAGATTTCATAAACATGGCGGTATGTGACACGACAAAGATATTGAAAGAGCCTATGTACTATAGAAAAGACAATAAATTAGAAATATTTTTTTTTAAATATCTCGAGAATGGTTCCATTTAGAAGAAGATTGATGAAGAGCTTTTTTATTTCAAATCACATCAGGATTCATAATTTGTGGCTAAAAATGATTGTCAACACACAAAAATTCAATGTTTCGAAAATTCATAAAAATTCGATGTTCCACAAAGTTCGTCAAAAATAGTTTTACCATCTTGGACTCATTTTTTATATTCTATATAAAAACTTTAAAAAGATAAAAAATACATAATTAAATTAAAACAAAAATTAAAATTGAAAAAGACAATGGAAATTAAAATGTTTTTTTCAAAAATCTAGAGAATGGCTACATTTAGAAGGAGATTGATAGAAAGCTTTTTTTTTAAATCATATCATAATTCATAATTTGTGACTAAAAATGATTGTTAACATACAAAAATTTGAAGTTTAGATAATTCATAAAAATTCCACGAAGTTTGTCAAACATAGTTTTACTATCTTGTACCCATTTTTGAAATTGTGACTTCTACACTCGACAAAAAAACAGGAACAGAATGCGAAGTCGGAAATTTGAAGATGCGGAGATGCGCATCATTTTGAAGCTACAACTTTCAGGTATTAGAATATTTTACGTACATATTTTTATCTTGGTGTGTGTAGATGTAGTAGGCAACAATGTCGGGAAGAAACGAAAAATCGATATTTCTTTGTTTTATCAAGAATATTCTGGACTAACACAATTTTTTGCCAACCAACTCTACAGCAAATCCAATTAACCTCATAAATCAACTTTTTTTTGTTCCAAGAACGTTCCTGTCCTACACAAAGATATTTTAGTTTGAATGAAAAATTACCCCTTCGTCTTTGATGATGAATAATTCAATAAACAACCTTCGCACCGCAAATCGAAAGGCAGTTTTGAAAACTCCAATAAATTCAGCACAAGGATTATTTGTTGCTTTGACGAAAAAAAAAATATTAAATTTTTTTGTATCGATTTCAAAAAAGTGCCAAAAACAGAGTTTTCATTGTGCTTTACAAAATCTACTGTATTTCTGCAAATATTGCGATAAGTTCTAATGTTTGCAGGCAAATTTTTAGCCTAGTGTATTTCCTAAACATCTGTGAACGTTTCATATTGATACGTTCAGCCGTTTTTTCTAGCCGATTTTTCAAAGTTTGGAGTAAATTAGAGGAACATTTATTCGCAGATTGTATCAGATATATATATATATATATATATATATATATATATATATATATATATATATATATATATATATATATATATATATATATATATATATATATATATATATATATATATATATATATATATAAATTAAAGTTTTATTTACAAATAAAAAAAGAATTGATTTTTTTTCACAGTGTATATTTTTCTCATGTTTGGTCATCAATACTCTATAAATCTTTCTAAGACACTATTTCGGTAGGACTCATAGTTTTTGAGATATTAATTATCAAAGATTTCTCTTGCTAAAATCAATACGCCTTTTTGAAAAGTTACGCTTGAGTCAAACAATTCCGAACAATACAAACTTTCATCCGAATCAAAAATACTCATATGTTGTCATTTGTCGATTTCATTTGGAATTGCTCAAAACTATTCGAAAAAACCTTCGAAATTCGTGCCTCTACACTATAATACTCCCTTAAGTAAAAGCTTTTTTTTCAAGAATTTTACAAGACAAATATGTGGGTTATATTTATGATATAACCGCAAGGTTGACGTGGCACTAACGTTGTCTTAGTAAGTATTTGTATTTTATTGATTCAATTATCGATTGAATGAAACTATTTTCGAATTCAATTGAATTCAACATATTTACGTTGCAAGTAAAAAGTTTGAAAAGTTGCCATGTAAGATCAATTCATTCTTTGTAATATATTATAATCATCGTTACAAGTAAATTTGATGACCATCCTTTTACGTTTGATAGGATGCCTAGGACTACCAAAGTATGTGAACGGAAGAATTGTCAAACGATCATTGTATTTTACATTTCCCTCTGAAATGATTGCATCTCTCATGTTTACGTAGTTCTCGAACCACGAAAGTACATTCACCTCTGATATCTGAAATAGCGATTTTCCTAGGCTTCTCAGTTTAACAGTATGTTTTAGGGAAACATTCCGGTCTGCACAAAGACAAGCGAGTGCAAAAGTACTCGCAGCTTGCATATATTTTCAAGGCGGATTCCCCCCGGCAAATTGATTTTTAAGTCCGTGTTAAGGGAAACAGAAAAATACGCCCTACTTGCATGTATATTTTCAAAGCCGATTCCCACAGATGCATTGATTTTGAAGTCTGTGTTGGGGAAACCGTAAATCGGGCCAATCAAAACTTGGCAGTTAGGGCGTTATAATAACGCCTGACATTTTACAGTTATTCAATTGTTTATCTCATGGAAAATAACATTTTATAAATTGTATAAATTGTACGCGTAGAAATATTTCAAATCAATTGATGCAAACACCTTTCCGATCTATTAAGAAATGTTCGAGTTATAAGTATCCGAAATCTTTCATTTTTTCATACCCTTCTACTTTTATTTATAAATATATCCACATTTACTACTAATCGATAACCATACAGATTCTGTACGGTGATTATGGTGGAAAATTGAACCTTGTTAGATTAGTATTTAACCTGAATCACTTTCCGCTGTTAGCTAGCACCGGTGAAAATGAAACTAATCCTAATCGCGCTCATAGTTTATGTAACTGCCTGGCAAATACGAGCCAGGGTATGTGTCTATGAATATTCGGAAGGTCTTTTCAATAGCTTAAAATCTCATTTTCCGTTTTTCAGACCATCAATGATCGTCCAATAGGGGCAGAAATGCTGGTAAGCTGGTAAGTTGATATATTTCAGGAGACAATGTTCAGGGTGAACAAAAACGAAACAAAAAGGCAACGGACTTTGGCAAACGTCATTTTGTGTGTAATTGATCCTTCATTACAGACTCTGGTGAAACGATCGCCCCAAATGGAGGCATGCATGATGAACCCATTCTGCAGACAACAACATTGGGAAGTAAATATCGCACCGTATTTAGAGTAATAATTTCATATTTTAATAATTTAATCTTATTCAGCTTCATTCATGGATGCGATTGAAAAATTTATGTTATTTTTAATTCGAAATATTTATTCATTTCAGCAAATCAGCAAGCGTTCAATTCAGTTTAATACAGTGTTTTTCAATATACCATGCGAAGCTGTTACATGTGGTGATGATAAATGCGAATGTGTTGAAATTTTGGAATAAAAACTTAATATTATAAAGAACCTTTTGTCGCTTGCTTAAATTAGTACAGTAGCATACACACATTTGATGTGTAAGTTAATTTTGAACGCAAAAAGGAATATGGTGTGTGCGAGAAAACTTTCCGATAGACCCTATATTAGAATTGGACTTTTGAGCAGCCATCAGTGGATACTAAACTTCTACAGTGTTCACCCTCTGGATCAACATGAGTACGGAGTTGTTATTTTGGTATCGCACAACAGTTTAGCACGAAATTTACACAGAATAGACATCCAGTCATGAATAACCGAGAAAGAAAAAAAAAACTCGTAGCAAAATCAGAATTGTAATGACGAATGAGGATACTGAAAGTAAATGATCGAGATCAAAAGTAGAGTGGCAAATGCGACAAACGCAAGTTTCAAAACATTACTAAAATTTGTTTTGACATTGGAGATTGTGTCAGTTATCTATCTTAGAACAAATCTTAGAAGGGTATTCTAGTTTAGGAATTTGAAAGAATTTAATTTTTTCGTATATTTGAGAAGTTTGAACATACAAGGATATGTCCTTGAAAGGTATTTTTTAGATCATTTTTATTTACCGAGTTACATCAATTTTAGAGACGCGGTATCGAATCTGGTACGACCTTGACTCAAAATTGTAAACGCGTTCTTCTCGAAACTACACGAATCTGGCGTACGCGATACGGAAGCGATTTATATCAAATATCATATGAATCAAACTTTATACATCTCTCTTTCGCTTTAATAAACAAAAGTTTAATTTTTTTTTTCAAATTTAGCAATTTAAAAAAATGGAACCGCCATTAAACGTACTGAAAACAAGTTGTTGTGCTATCGATCGGACGGACAGAAAAGACGATTTCCGAATTCATAACTCGTAAATTTTGCAGAAAAAGAGAGTTATAAAATCCCTTTAGGGAGACGTTCATGAAGCAATTTTTGTTTAATTTTCAATTAATGTCTAGCATTGGGAGATGAATTTTCGTTTGAAAGAACATGTGATATTATGGTTGTATTCTGCGGCTTCTGACTATCAAATACTTACAGGTTATAGTTTGAAACTCATTCTGTCAAATATTTACCGAAAGATTGGTTTGAAAGGATACAATCATCAGTCGTCAATCTCGCTTGGTCAATCAAGGAGCAGCTAGCTCGAATTTGAGAGATCAAATCATGCCACGCTACCAGTACCTCCTCACTGGAGGTAGCTGCATGTGAAGAACATTTCGTCAGGACAACTTTCCGAGGTCCTAACGGCCATTTCGTAGTCGCCTTCCCGAAACGAGAAGCAACTTTTACCAAATTCGGGAGTTTCTTATGTTTAGAACGAAAATATCTCGCTAACCCTGCCCCGAAGGATAATTACTAAGCATTCATTCGAGAGCATGCGAAGCTCGGACACATGGAGATGATACTATCAACCTGCTATCTTTCTCATCATTGTGTTGTCTGACCACACAGCATTACCACAAAATTAAAGGCGGTATTCGATGCATCATGTCCAACGGATACAGGAGTGTCTCTTAATTATGCTTTCATGGTTGGACCGCAAGTACTGGACGATCTGATTGTCACTCTTCTTCGATTTCGATTTCCTCAGTGCGCTATCATCTCTAACATCGAGAAAATGTACAGACAAATTAAGATGTCTCTCCTCGATCAGCAACTTCTACTGATTCCTTGGAGAGAGTCACCGTTGGAAACTATAAAGACATACAGTAACTAACTAACCGCAGTATAGCGACCAAATATTTAAAACATCTCTTGGAAATTGTACCCGAGCGCCATCCTGTAGCTGCGGCTGTAATGGACAAGGGTTTTCATATGGACTTACTTATTCGCATGGATAACTTACTCACATGTACCAACACTATCGAAGAAGGTCAAGCACTCATCTAACAACTTCTCCGGCTGACGCAATCAGCAGAATTTCAGCTTCGTAAGTGGGCTTTCAACAGCCCAGACATTCTTCAATCTGTTCCCGAAAATCTAAAGGATGAGCACACAATGCTAGATATCGAGCCCTCTTCGCTGGTAGAGACCCTCGGAGTACAATGGTATACCGAGGTACCGCAGCAGAGCAACGGCCGAAACGAATCGTCCTCTCCAATATCGCACGGCTTTTTTACCCCCAGGGTTCAGTGGTTGTGCGAGCAAAGCTGTTCATTCAGGAACTTTAGAGAGAAGAGAAAACCTGGGATGAAAAACTCAGAGATTCTGCTCAACGCCAATAGATAGAATTTCGTGGGAACTTCGAAGACCTCGAAGATCTGCTTTGACGCCTCTTGGCATGCATATGGCGCATGCATCTATGTGTGGGTAGTTTCCACGAATGGAGACATATTTACCAACCGTCTCGATTTTGGCCATCAATAAGTGCTCCAGAAGTATTTTTTATTGTATTCATCGTTTACGAAGTTCTTCCGTATCTTTGCACTGATTCACAGATTCACCCACAACTTAAAACTAAGAAACCGAGAAAGGCGACGTCTTGGTCACATAACTACGGCTGAACTCCGTGAGACAACAGGAAACCTCATCCGAATTGCATAGGAAGAACGGTTTACTCAAAATTTTACAGATATAGCTAACGATTGGCAGGTCAAGAAGAATTCGAATTCAAGGCACTTTTTCCGCTGATATACAATGGCATATTGCGCGTCTGGTCGCAATATCAAATGTTTCCGTTGCAAGCCAAAGGTCAAGGAACAGCTTATGGAGAAATGGCCATCAGAACGTGTAACAACAACGTTGCCGTTTCTACAAACGGGAGTCGATCACTGCGGACCGTTTTACTTCCGTCCAATACTACGTGGAGTTACCATTAAATGCTATATTCCCATTTCCGTATGCTCTGTAACGAAGACTGCCCACGATGGATGTGTTGCAGGTCTATCAAACCAGACATTTATTGCCACAATGCGACGCTTCGTTGCTCGACGGGGGAAGTCAGAACTGATCGAGTGCGATAATACCCTAAACCTCACACGAGCTAAGCGAGAGCTAGATGAGCCCACTCGGTTGTTCGAAACTCAACAACAAGCACCTCGTAACCACCCAGGTAACCAATAAGCATTAAGAGCTGCATTTGAATAGCAATATATGCGCTTCAAATGCAGGTACAGTAATGCTAATAAGCATTTAATGCGTCCCCAGTGCTATTTCAAAACAGCTTTTGGAAAAATATACGGCCGCTTTACTGCTAGGTGACCTTAACGAGACGCTGCCAATGTCAATAAGTTGGCGAGAATTGGTAGCAAAGATTGGTAACGTTAGCATTGAAACGGTTGTATCATTGCTGATTTAATGCTTTTTTTAATTGAATAAAAAAAAGATTTTGGTTTTGTTTATTTTTTTAACTCATCTCACCAGGTATCAGATCAGAGAGGTTATTATTATGTGCATATCTTATCCCCATTAGCTGATATATTTCCGATTTGTTGCTATATGATATGTATAATTTGAATATCATTTTTATCCATTCCCAATGTTGAACGCCATTATTTCCTAACAATTTTATATATTACCTGAACGGGATTCGAACCTTGAACTACTCTGATTAGTCGGTAAAACCACTCTCCTATGCGTTGCCCCTATCCAATGACCTGTGGATGACATGAAAGAAGGAGTTATATTTACCCTTCATAAACTCCTTCTCCTTGCGGCATTATATTTCTCTCATTTCCTCTCTGAGCGAGCGACACTTCGTTACCACATACACCGCTTTGGCTAGAGCGATTTGTGATGAGATGTTTCGTTTTCTTCTATTCTCCCACACACCGTACACAAAAACGATTTTGATGTATATGTAGCGATGTAGCGCGTTAGTGAAGGACACAATAATGTTATTTCCATATCCCTGTCTCAATCACAGTACACGGAATGTCAAACATATTTCTGATAACAGTGAATCGATATGGTGGATCATTTAATTTCTGCGTGTTTATTTTGCAGTGCAAATAACTTTCAGCCGGTAAGTTTCTATTATATTTCTCTTGCATGTAAATTTAAATAAATAATATGTCTGCAGGCGTAATGGCGAAACGAAATGCCACGAAGAAGCACTCTGCAGCAGCGTTGTTCGAGGCTCTAGAAAATGAAAACGAGAAAATGTTCTCTGATGCAACTACACAGACTAATCAGGAAATGCTCATTTCGGAATCAAAACTGAATAAATGTTTGGAATTATTGGCACATGCAAATGCTATATGAGAAGCTTTGGGTACCACCGCATCTTCACAGTGCAACCACGTAGCACAACCAGTGGTTATTAGTAAGATTAACCTGGAGCAAGTGAAGAATGTTAAAGATATAAAAGATTTGGAGGAAAATGCAAGGGCGACAAATTTGTGGAATCGGTTTTTGCTTCAATCGGTCAGTTTTGCGGCCGTATACGATATACAGGAAAAGGTGTCAGTGTTTGTCTCCAAATCGTGGATAATTCTTTTGAACGTAATTTTCTCCTTCAATGCTATTGGACTGGAACAGGACGCAAATCTGATGACCATGAGCAAATTCCGCGGAAGATCCCGTTTTGCAAATTTGAGAAAGTGATCGATTTGTTCTTTCCATATTCCATGTTTGTTCTCCATTTGGATTCTGATTTTTCATTTGCTGAATGTAAGGAGTATTTGCACCGAGGTTTGAGAAATCTGTGGTACAAGGAAGCCAACAGCAGCTTAGCGCAAACCTCAGGATTCAGGATCACGAAATACAAAATCTAATATTGAGGAAAAAGAAACTAAAAAGAATCGAAATTCAATTATTATTGAATGATTCTCAGCTTTGATTCAGTTTATTGTTTGAATTAATGTAATAAAAGATTGACATGAATCGATGGAATAATAGATCTCGAAATGTTATATTCATATGAATTAAAATAAAATGTAATGTGTTTATGTATGCTTATTTATTTATTTATTATTATCTCAGTTATTTGTTGTTGGGAGCGTGTGATGAAGGGGTATAAATACAGTTTTTTTTTCATTAACAGGGATGGCTATTTAGAGTTTACGAAAGATTTCCAATAGTGCATATATTTTCGAACTTGGTTTACAGATATTTTAAAGTATGTTGTTTTAGGTATGGAGTTTAAACTAATTTCTAATGAAAATGATACGTCGATCTATAGGTGTAATTTGACAAAGGTGATATATCTACCTTATTATTGCTTATGTGCTATTAGTGATGTAACTACTAATGCATATACACTAGTATCGCGTTGGTTTTCGAACATAGAAAGATATATATAATGGATGGTGGAGACCATTTCAGTTTCCATTCTCCCCACACTTGATTTTGAACACTTCAAATTTTTAAGTCATACAATAGCATTTCCGTGGCATTTAAGAAGCACTATTCTCGGTATACTTGAGAGCATTCACAATGCTTATTCACGGCCATTGTGCAGTCAGAATGCTGTTTAATGACAAGGAGTATTAAAACAGTATTGTATATGCTGATTTGCAACAGCTATGCTTAAAAAATGTTCATTCACAGCAGCAAGCAGTTCGAATGCTTATAAAGAATTGATTTACTGCTAATACTAATGCTTGGTGGTTACCTGGACAGTAACTGTGCCAACAACGGCATTTTTTCCAAGTTTATACCACCGAAGTCTCCAAAGTTTGGGTAGCTTATTTTTTTTTATCAAACACTTCACTTGGAAGACTTTGCTCTTGGAAGAGCCGTTGATGTTCTATTGCAGAGAACGACCAGCCATCCAGGATATGGAGGAGTACAACGAAGTAGCAAAAGAAAGACGAAGTGACAATGACGATCCACCTATTCAACCCAACGCAAACTGTCGATCAAGGTCACGACGGGAGGTCGAAAATGCTCATGGTCAAGGCTGGAATAGACCGACTTGGAGTATTCGGCCGGAGACGATATCAGACGCAATATAATCATGTTGTACATCGAAGGAGGAGTAGAGCATTCCAGCAGTGACGTCAGAAGGACAACAAAATGCACTCAAGTGAATTCCAATCGCTAATTATTATTTGATGTTAGTTTAACCAGTCGATTTTTAAAACCGGACAAACCGTGATAATTTTTCAGACGAACTATGGTCTGAGGTGGACAAACAATGATCACAATATCTCTTGAAAGAAAAGTCGTAAAAAAATATAATTTGAGTAATTTGAACGCCTTATGCTATTATTAGCAACTAGAGACTAGGGACTTTTCAACAAACCCTAACACGTCTTGATTACATGTGATTTGCATGAAAAAAA
The DNA here is from genome assembly GCF_029784135.1 of Toxorhynchites rutilus septentrionalis. NCBI lineage: Eukaryota > Metazoa > Arthropoda > Insecta > Diptera > Culicidae > Toxorhynchites > Toxorhynchites rutilus. Next base: position 54,619,742 of record NC_073745.1, read on the forward strand.
AATTCTATTGTATTTACTAGTTGCGTGAAAACACCCAAAATCGGACAAGCCAACATCATTTACCCTATATTAATTTAACTGGCACTATATATAATTCATTACAGCGTTCAAATTAGAAACATTCAGTTCTACACCTAGTATAGCCATAACTTCAGTCAATCGTTTGTGAATTCATAATTCGACCACAAATTGAGATAGAATGCTAAAATGTTTACTGAAGGTACTAGCGACAAAGGTTGCTCTGACATATAGATTATTTCTAGTGAATATATTAGTTGTTGAATAAAGAATAACGAATGTACGAATGAATGTTTTAACGATCATTAAAATTAACCGAATGTGATCGAGGAAGGATATATATTCCAAGTGGATATCGAACAAATACGTAAAGGTTCGATCGTGTATGACACCGTAGAAAAATGGTCTTCCCGAACCCGAGTGTGATGACGTTCCTTCCATGACGTGACGGAGATGATCAAACAGATATGAGGGAATGGAATCCATGACATACAGGGAAATGAAGTGCTCTAGATGATGACTGCCTCAAAAGTCTCTTGAATGTTCAATGTAAAGTGAAAAAAGTAATATATTTTTGTCGTAAAATACAAAAATTAAATAGAGAAAATCAATATTAATTTGGTTAAATTGCTGTCCCGTTGGTGAAAAATACGCGCTTGTCGTTATCAACATGGACGGCTATATTTATAACTGCTGGCCCGATCGAATTTCAGAATACTTAAGAATAGTTGATCAGTAGATGGATCTAGAATTTACGAGGAAATTGCATTCCTCTGAATTATGTGACTCCTCTGACTCGAATGAGAGTTTGTATTCCGTTTAGGTTGGAGGAAATATGAGTTTGACACAGCATTTGGGATTTTTTTTATTCAAGTATAGCTTTTGAAAAGGGCGTATCGATTTTAGTAAGAGAAATCTTCGATAATTTATATCTTAAAAATTGTGACTCATACCGAAATAGTGTCTTAAAAAGAGTTATAGTGTATTGATGTCCAAAAGTGAAAAAATATACACTGAGAAAACAAATTAGTACTTTTTTTATTCACAAAAAAAACCTAATCAATATCTAAAATATATATTTTTTAATTTTTTTTTACTTTTTCATATAAAATTGAAGTCATGTACAAAATTTAAAAAATGGGTACAAGATGGTAAAACTATTTTTGGCGAACTTTGTGGACATTGAATTTTTATCAATTTTCGAAACTTCGAATTTTTGTATGTTAACAATCATTTCTAGCCACAAATTATAAATACTGATGTGATTCAAAATAAAAAAATCTCTTTATCAATTTCTTTCTAAATGCTGCCATTCTCGAGATATTTTAAAAAAACATTTCTAATTTATTGTCTTTTTCATTTTTTTTTCATTTTATGTGTATTTTTTAATATTTTCTTCATATAAAATAGAAGTCATGTAGAAAATTAAAAAAAAATAGTCCAAGATGGCAAAATCATTTTTGGCGAACTTTGGGGAACATCGAATTTTTATGAATTTTCGAAACTTCGAATTTTTGTATGTTAACAATCATTTTCGGGCACAAATTAGGAATCCTGATTTGTCTTAAAATAAAAAGGCTCTTTATCAATCTCCTTCTAAATACAGCCATTCTCGAGACATTTAAAAAAATTCTAATTTATTGTCTTTCTATAGAAAATAGGCTCTTTTAATATGTTTGTCGTATTATACCGCCATGTTCATGAAATTTTATGAATTTGCTTATAATTTTCAACAACTTTTCCAAATACATCATTATGGTAAAACTATATGTTTAGGAGTTACGTTGGAAAACATTATCGCTATGTTTTGTATTAACCCACGTGTCTTCAGATGAAAAACAGGTTTTACTGTATTATAAACTAGCTGGCCCGGCAAACGTTGTTCTGCCATATATTTCTAGAGAATATTTTGGTTGGTAAAAATAACGAATGTACTTCAAAAGAGTTTGTATGTTATCGTTCAGATCTGTAAATTTGATCTAAATGATGATTTTCACAGCGAAACATACATATGCGTATTTTCGAATTTTGCCTCTTTATTTGAAATATGCTTCTTATGTGTAAAGATAGTCAATTTTTTCCAATTTTTCCAATCATCTCAAATATTTTTGCAAAGTACTCTGTCATTCTAATTTTGGTGAAGACAAACTCACAAAATATATGGACGAAGTAGATCTGATCAGCCGTTCTCCCGTGATGATGAGTTATACGTACGTGGTACGTTTTATATTTTTTCTGAAAAGCTGAGGATTTTTCACATAACATTTGTCCAAACCAAAGAGGCGTTTTTTTTTTGTTTTTGAGTTATGATCTCTCAAAGTTAACCGATGGTTCGAAAAATAAATTTGTTCCTCTTTTTCCCAACACGAAAATTCATAACTTTTGATCTACTGGACCGATTCAAATGATCGACACATAAAATAAAAATCAATTAGCTAGTTTTTTTTCGAAAAATATTAGACTAGCGAAAAAAAATTGATTTTGATTTCTTAATTATTTATTGTGTTGGTTTTTTATAGTTTACATGGTTTCGGGACCAAGGATGCTGTATTTTTTTATATTTTTTCTTGAAAGCTGAGTTTTTTTTACATAAAATATCCAAAAATCAGAGATGTGTTATTTTTCGTTTTTATGTTGTTATTTTTCAAAGTTAAAATATTTTCAGTCTTCGTTCAATATTTCTATGCGACTAGAAATCAATTAATTGGCAAATGTGTATTTTTTTCAAAAAGACTGGCGAATTGGTTTTAATTTGATATATCGATCATCTGAATCGGTCCAGTAGTTAAAAAGCAATACATTTTTGAAAAAAAGTCAATTTTGGAAAAAAGTGAAAAATGAATTTTTGGACCATCGGTTAACTTTGAAAAATCAAAACTTAAAAACGGAAAACGCCTCTTTGGTTTCGACATATGTTATGTGAAAAAGCTTTTCAGCTTTTCAGAAAAAATATTTAAAAAAATATAGCGCTCTTGGTTCCGAGACTATGAAAACAATCAAAATCAAATACAATCAATAATAACGAGAACAAAACTCGAATTTTCTGCAAGTTTAGTATTTTTTCAAAAAAGACATTGACTGATTGGCTTTGATTTGATATGTTGAACATCTGAATCGGTCTAGTAGTTCAAAAGTTATGAATTTTTGGAAAAAGTCATTTTTGGAAAAAAGAGGAAAAAGTTGATTTTTCGGACAACCCTAAAATGGAAATGGTCTTCCTACTGAAAAAATAAAACAATACGGGTCTAATGTTTTGCGATAAAGAACAAAACTACCACTTTTCAGGAAAATCTGAGAACCACTATATCGGTTTGGCATGGAATAATTGTATATAAAGATTGGTAATTTAAATTTCAAACAAATCGCGTCAAATACAGGCTATCTGTAATAAGAATGCAGTGTTCCGTACCCGCCGAAACCCTTTGGCACTAATGTCCCAGGGGAAACTTAATCTTCCAAGCATAGTATCAGTAAACCCGCCTTAACTGTGTTCTGAGTCACAGTTGAATGGAATCGCTGGCTCTATTAATCGGTAAACCGTGGAATCACCCAATTTAAAATTAAAATTCAATTTGTGTCATTTGTAAACATATCACCCTTCGCAACGAATCAATCACCATACAAAATCCGTACGGTAATTATGGCGGCAAATTGAACCTTTGTGAGATTAATATATAACCTGAGCCACTGTCCACTGTTACTTACTGCTGGTGAAAATGAAACTACTTCTTCTCGCGCTCCTGGTTTTGTCATCGGCCTGGCAAATAATGGCCAAGGTATGTGCAACAAAAAAATCCGGAAATCTTTTTCAATAGCTGAAAATCTTATTTTTTGTTTATCAGGTCATTGATGCTCGTCCAACAGCGCCGGGAATGTTGGTAAGCTCATTGATATACGCATATTTAAAAAGACGAAGTTTAGTTATAATTATCACCAAGGCGCATACAAGTATATCCTAAGGTGAGGTTTGTTGGTTAGGAGAGCGGCATATGGAAACAGTACGGAAGAAAGCAGAAGGGGAATTATTTGCTTGAAGCGTGACAGACAGACAAACTGATCACGAGCGAGCTTGGGCACAAGCGTATTGTGTTTTGTTTACATACAAAACACAGTAGACTTCCAAGATGACTGAAGAGTGGTTTTAGGAAGTTGGCCCACCTTAGGATATACTTCTAGGCGCCTTGATTATCATAATATAGTAAAACCTGTTTTTGTGCGGTTTTTTTGAGCGAATTTTTTATGCGATTTTTTTGTGTGTGGTTTTCTGTTCTTGTGCTTTTTTTGTGTGAAAAGAAGCATGTTTGACGTAGTTATCGTCCATTTTGTTTTTTTCGATGGTTTATATGCATTTCAGTGCGAAAAAAGCATATTTGCGTCTCAATTATCCACTTCTGAAATAATTCCCCTCCTCCCATCAAATGCTCTGAGTTTTTCTAAGTTTTTGCATGACATGATATGTAACAGCATCACGTTTCGACATGCAACTAAAAGCACAAAACAGCCACGCGCAACCGAAAAGGCAAATGTCCCATCGCAAAGCAGGGAAACAAAAGGTAATTGAACGGTGAACGGCGTGGATTTGAGTTATTTTCTAGGGGGAAACTTTTTTATGCGGTCCCTATCTACCGCACAAAAAAAGTTTTATCAAAAATGTGTATTTAACACGGCTTTTTAAAACTACTGGTGAAGTGTTGCACGATTTTTTTAATGCGATTTTTCTATGCGGTCTCTATCCCCCGCACAAAAAAAGGTTTGCCTGTACCGTGATTTGTTTTATTGTGTGTTGCAATTGATCCTTCATCACAGATTGTGGTAAAACGATCGCCCCCAATGAAGGCATGCATGATGAACCCAATCTGCATTGGGAGTAAATATCGGGTCGCATTTGGAGTGATTATTTCATAAATTCATCTCATTCGGCTTCGCGAATCGATATTTCTTGGCTACATGTTGAGCAAAGGTAATCTTCTTGATTATTTCCGATGCTGAATAATGATTGACTGGAATACTTGAAAACTTTTGGACGATTGCAACGAAATTTACTCTGAAACTGATCAAACCGATTTTACATCATATTGATTTCTATTCGATTGAAACCGTAACCGTCCACTTTAATGGTATAGATGTCTATACTTCATTGATCCTTATTCTCACATAATAGCCATTCCGGATGATTGTGACGCAACTCTTGCATCTCTTAAGTTTTCTGTTACATTCAGAAGCGGAGCTTAAAAGCCGGTGATATGGAATTTCGGGGTTTCCAAGAACCTTCAATTTATGTTGTTTCTAATTCGAAATCTTTACTCATTTCAGCATATCAGCAAGCGACAAGTGACATGCGACAATTATCAATGTTGTGATGATGAAGGCGAATGTTTTAGTAGAATCGATTGATAATCTCTTGCTGCTTGATTATCTTAGTTAATACAGTGAAATACAAACATTTGTGAGATGTAAATAAATTTTGTACATTTTCTCGATCAAATTTTGAAATTTTTCGAATCCTACTGGCGGATGCTAGTGCTGAATATATTATGTTGACGGAAATAAAAACATTATCTCTCTTCATTTCTGATATGACTTTGTCCCAAAATATGGTAACCAGTGCAGTGTTGCGAGCAATTTCAACAGTCTTTTCAAGTTTCCGCCTCGTAACTGATCAAACCGATTTTATATCAATAAAATTTATTGAATTCTATTTGATTATAACCATAACTGTCCACTTCAAAGATATAGCAACAGATGAAAAAGTCTATACTTCATTGATCCTTACCTTCAATGGACCCTTGGGATGATTGCGACGAAACTCATGGATCTCTCACGTTTTTGTTACTTTCAGTACAGGAGCTAGAAAGCCGACCAAGAAATTTCAATTTATGTTGTTTTTAATTCGAAACATTTATTGATTTCAGCAAATCAGCAAGCGTTCGGATCCAAAGATGACACGGCGAAGGATTTCAATGTTGTGATGTTAAAGGCGATTATTTTAGAATAGTAATTTAAATAATCGATTGCTGCTTACTTGTCTTAGCACAGTGAAATACCACATTTGAGGTACAAGTAAATGTTGTACATTTTCTCGAAAGTCCCAATATTGACTGCACACTGCCACTGTAAAATGAGAAAACTCACTGAAAATTTGCTTTTTCACATCAGCTGTAGCCAACAAGTTGTAAACTCGATTTTCCATGTCTCCAGGTTTCAAGTAGTTGTGAAATAGCAGCTATTAGCTTCGAACAATACATAGAACCACAAATTTTAACCCCCATACCCTATTTTTAATCACGATTTTAGTAATATTGTGCGAATAATATTGAAATAATTAAACCGTCGGTCGTTTTTCAAACAGAACGAATTTATTTATGTTGTGGAATGACAGATGGTGCTACATCGAATTTTCATCCACACATTCGCAAGTAACCTCACTTCGTCTAAAGCCAGGCGTATCGCCGGCGAGCTGGAAGTATTTCTGAATGAGCACAACGAATTATTGAAATACTTCAAATCACACTTGCTCGGTTTACAAAATGACAATCACATTATTGTCATCAATTGTGATAAAACATCTGCTGGAGAGCACGTGTCTAGATTCAGTGCGCAAGCGTTACCAAAATCATGGAAGGTGTCTGCACAATGATGCGAGAAATTATGATTCGAGGGAAAAAAACAATATTCTGGAATCCATCGTTAACGCACATTCATACGCTTCACTCCATGTTCTTCTTCAATAGCACTAACGTTCCCAATGTTCGCCTTCTAATCGTAGTATTACTTGCATCATTTTTAGTAGTACTTAGTTGAGATTTCTATACCAAACAATATGCCTTGAATGTATTCTGAGTGGCAAGTTCTAGAATGCGTGTGACCACAATACAAGTCAGAAGAAATATCTTTGACGAAAAATGCCCGACCGTTCTGAAAGAACAAGATAAATATTGCAAAAAACATTAGACAACGCGATCCTGCCTTAGGTAACTAGAAGGGGTACAGTTATTCTGCTCGTTAACTGGGCTGACTTTTTGAACGTCAAAAATACCATAGGGAGCGTCAATGGATGCACTCAAGAAATAATAACTGAAGAATATGGAAGTGCAAAATAAAAATAGAAACAGAAACACTTATTGCATCCTAAAACCTCCACATGCAAAATTTAGTTTCGCTTGCTTGATTAATTCTCGAGTAATGCAGAAATTTGTGTTTCATTTGCATGGCAGCCCCACCTTAGAGAGGGGGAGGGGTCTCGAACTGTCATAAGAACCTTCCCCGACCCCAAAAACCCCTACATACAAATATCGATCGGTTCTGTAGTTTTCGAGTCCATAAGAATCAGACAGACAGACAGACAGACAGACAGAAATCCACTTTTATAGATATAGATTTATTTTTTGACGTAGAACAACGTTTTCATTAAGGGTGCCAAATCAGAAAACAGGTCACGTTTTTATGAAATAAAGTTAACGTTAATAACTATTTTTGCCACGAACGGACTTTAGCGATTTACATACCAAACGAATCGGAAATTATCTAAGATTTGCTTGATATGCTATACATTATAATCCCATATTCTGTATATGGTTTAAGTTAATGAAAATTGGAAGCATTCCCATTTCCTCATACATTTGTTCCGTCCATTTGTGTTCTTTCCCGAACAGAGCTGTCAATAATGAACAACTTATAGACGAGCAACTAAGGGGAAATCGTGAGATGAAAAGTCTCCGTGAACAAAGGAAAAGAATAAGAACGAAGGGGAATATTTGCCTAGAGTATAAACAGTGGATCTCGCTGAGGCAAGCTTTCATTCTTCGTGAGGAAATCGACTGAACAACATCGTTGCTGGGCGAGCTGGATGGCGAGGGATCGAATGACTGTCTCAAGGCTATGGGGGTGGAGGAGGAATATAATGGATAAAGTAAAGTGTCCAATGGCCTTTTTGAAGGTTACAGACGAATGAACTGAAGAAGCTTAAAATATCAAGCAAGGAAGGAGGGCAAACTTTCAGTACCGTTCTGTATTCAAAGCAATGAATATCGCTTGTTCTTCCTTGTTTTGCGTCATCACATGTCTCCGTTTCGGATTGAGCTCTGGATGCGACCAAATTACTCACTCGCTGATGTCTCTGGCATTGCAATCAGGAAAACTCTCTCCACAAAGGATGACAGCTAAGCTAATCTAGACTGGCAATATTAACAGAAAGGGCTTCTGTTGAGAAAATGTTGAGCTATGATTGACGATTGTTTGGAGTTACAAATTATGCAGTCGTAATGATAAACATAGGAGGGGAGATAGCGGGAGGAAAATATTTACGCTAGGGTATTGGTAATGAATCTCTGCTGAGGCATATATTCAGCCTTTTTCCAGGCATTTACATTTATTTGTTTTCTGTCATCAGTGCATTGAACTGACGCTATGGTGAAGCAGGTATTGAGGTTGTGCACCAAAAAATTATTTGGGGAATACCAAGTTATTCAATAAGTTATATTAAGTTATTAATTTATTTGGGCTCGCGTGCCAGTCGCAAAGCTGCTTTTAACTAGGATTGCATTTGCGCTAATCTTGATCATAATGAAGCAGTGCTACTCTTTTCGAGGTTGTTGAGATTAAGAGCTAGAGTTTATTTCGTTTATTTAGTCACCAAGAAAGTGAATGTCGTACTGAAATGTTGTATGAGATTTGGTTTTGCTTGCCAGTAGCAAAACTTTGTCCACTAAGGATGACAGCTGCGCTTATCTCGAGCATGTATTGTTATGTGAGCACAAGAATGAATTATCAAACAATTATCGTCAAATGGTTCTACAATAAAAAACAATTCAGGGCGACCAAATTGGTAGAATGGTTATTTCAAAATTTTCGTAGCATTAAAAAATAATATCCGCAGTTATAAACAAGCGACTTGAATTAAGCTACAGCACAGTTCTACGTCAACAATGCGGTCGTGTCTTGAACACAACCTCCTTTAATTTTTCATGTTGGATTGGCTTTCTGCAATGAAAAAAGAAAAAAAAACTTAAGTCCAATAAAATATTGAAAAAGTTTTTCTTAGAAAAACTTTTTTGCCTTAAATATGCACAAGTTGCAACGTATGGAAGAGTTGCAGGGCACATATTTATCTACCATGTTACCAGTGGTTAGCGTCTCACATTATCATGCCGGGTGTTCGGGTATGATTCCCGTTCTGGCCGGGGGATTTTTTGTCAGAGAAATTTCCTTCGACTTGCACTGTGGTCACGCGTATTCTAGAGCTTGCCCCTCGGAATACATTCAAGGCGTGTTATTTGGCTTAAGAAATCTCAACTAAGTATTAATAAATGACGCTAGTTGATGCATACGTTGAGACGGCAAATGTTCCACAGGGAACGTTAACGCCATTCAAGAAGAAGATCTACCATTTCATCAAAATCTGAGATGAACATTTTGAGAAAATTGACTTGTTGATTTTTTTCAGTGCAGGATTTCAAAAAAAAAATTCAGTATGTTTTACTGAAAACTCAATTATTTTCCTAAAACTCTTCCATAGATCACTTTTTTGTAGGATTTACCATTTAAGAGTAAAGAAAATTTATAAAAAAAATTGTCAAAAATATTTGGCCCTTTTCCATATGTTAGTGTAGATAAAATTTCGGAAAACTAAGTATGCCAAGTTGCTTATTTAGGTAAGGTCTTCACGCCCAGAAAGTTTCATTAAGTTCTGAGAGGGTCATGCCAACATCCGTTCGAGTTAGCACGAAATCCGTCCAATGGCAAATGGCTATGTACAAAGTATAACCAAAATCCGCGAAGGTTGAGTCAAATCGGGTGTGTTTTGATGAATTTCATGTTCATTCCTCAGAAATCTATGTCATAGAATGTAGCTTTCCACAGCTAACAAATTGAAAGGATCGAAACTTATCAAAACCCAGGAAATTAAGTCTCGTAAGAAAACTTTTATATCTACTAGGATTAGAAAAGCTGTCCAAATGGCCACACAAAGATCCGTATCTCAAACCTAAACGTGAAGTCTGTGTTCTATAAATTTTCATACAGACATCCCATGCCAAACCGATGTAGTGGTTCTCAGATTTTCGCGAAAAGTGGTAGTTTTGATGTTTATCGCAAAACATTAGACTTGTATTTTTCATTTTTTTTTTATTAGCTTGCCCATTTCCATTTTAAATATATATAATTATATAATAAAATATATAAAAAAAAATATAACGCCCTCTAGTCCAAACCCATGTAAAGAGCAAAAAACAAATACAATCAATAATTACAAAAACAAAATCAGAATATTTTGGAAGTGTAATATTTTTCCAAGAAGACTAGCTGATTGTATTAAATTTGACATGATTTAGGAGTGCCTCAAAGCACTCAAAGTTTAGATTTTTTTTGCCAGTCAGGCTAAGTCCCAAAAGATCGATTTTCGGTCAAAAATTTGTTTCGAGATGACACCAGATCTCTGTACGTTTGATGCATTTCTAAATCATTTGGAATCGAAAAAAAATTCGATTTTCCAAATTTCCTTTACTCTCGCTTAATTTTATTTTTGTTTTGTTTAATTTTTCCAAGATGGTATTATTCTTCCTAGAAGAACTTCGTCTCCTCAGGAAGGTTTTGTCTGCGTCACTTTTTGGAGCAAGCCTTAAATGTATTTTAATGACAAGTTCAAATATGCGCTTTGATTAGCTAAGAGGGAAATTTCTCCACTTTAACAATATGCGTATTAGCAGTCACCTATTGTTAAAATTAATTTTGTATTTTGTTTGTAAATAAATTCTAACCGTCTATAATCAATATCGGAAAAAAATCAGCGTAAACATTGAAGTGGAACATGACCCTTGTTAAAATAGTATATAAAATCAACGAGCTTCCAACGTTAGAAGTAGATTGTTAAAAATGAAACTATTTCTTATCGCACTTATAGCTTTGGTTTCGACCTGGCAAATACTAGCTGAGGTGAGTGCTGTGTGTACAATTGGAAATCCTTTTTTCAACAGCTGAAAACCTTTATTCTTCATTTTTCAGGACTATGAAGAAACTTCAATTGAACAAGATCTGGTGGTAGGTTAATAAATGTGAGAAATATGTGAAACATAGATTAAAAGTGAGCAACCTTGGAGAATTTTGTAATCTTGGCATCCTAACACTAACCGATATGTCGGTAACTGTCAGTGAGTTTCTACGAGTAATGAATAGAAATTACCCATCCTATCTCTTAGTCTGGCAGTCCTGTTAACCGATCCAACCATTATAATTATCAAAAAATACCGTTCGTTTATGGAATGGATCCTTCATTTCAGACTCTGTCGAAACGATCACCCGATATGAAAGCCTGCATGATGGATCCAGTCTGCAGAGACAATCATTCGGAGGTAAATTTTCGACACGAGCACATATCAAATACAAATTCGAAAGATGTTTACATTGATATTGCAAGCCTTCGAGAACGTTCCATTAATACTATTATTTTCACCTTTTCAGCATTTTGGACACATGCCGAGGTCGATTACGAAGGATGATTATAAAAACGTTTTTGTGAGACAAGCGATGCCTTGTAAATGGAAATGTGTTCACTGTTTTAATTAGGACAGTCTAATGACAAACAGGTTTTGTTCACATTGACACAGATTCAATAAATTTTTCGCTAGATTGCTCTCGAATTCGATCGAGGACTTTTCTTCATGTTCATCCTTGGAAACGTGCTGTCTCATATGCCACTCTACATTATATGCCGTCTCATGTAAATGTGAGGCTCACACAGACTGAATTCGAAAACTTCAAATCAAAAAATCAAACAAATCCAATGCTAAAATTCAAATGTCTAAAATCCGAAAATCTAAATTTAGAAAATCAAAATATAAAAATTTTGTGCCCAAATTTTGCAATCAGAAGCTCTAGAATCGGAATAAATTTTCATCCAAAATTCCATTTCAATTCATTCCAAATTCCAATAATTTGAAATCCATTCCATTAAAATTCCAAGATCTATTTTTTTGAAGTACTATGATCGAAAGTTTCAAAAAACTAAAAGACTAAAATATAAAAAAACTAAAAAACTAAAAAACTAAACTAAACTAAAATACACTCGACAAAACAATTCGAGAAACAGAATGCGAAGATGAAATGTTTAGGTGATTTTTGAAAAGCAGTAACTTCGTAAAAATCAATACATCAAGATGGGATATACATCATTTTGAAGCCCAAACTTTCAACTTTTGAAATATTTTACGAACAAATTTCTGTCTGGGTGTGATTTCAGATGTAGTGCACAAAAATATAAGAAATAAATAAAAAATTGGTCCTTGCTTCTTTTTTCAAATATTTTGTGGACTAACACAGTTTTTTGCCAACTAAGTCAAAAGTAAATCCAATTAACTTTGTCAACTACCGCTCATTTGTTCCCTATAACGCTCCTGTAGCACCTTTCAGTCCAGATATATTTTTGTTTGAATGAAAACTTTCCCCTTCGTATTTTATGATGAATAGTTCAACGAATAATGATCGCACTGCAAATCGGAAGGCAGTTCTGAAAAATCCAATAAATGTTGTGCAATTATAGTGTGTATATGTGGGGATGCGTGTATATATGTGTGAGTATCATCACTTCTTGCAATCCTCGAACCCACAAATGCATGAAAACGACAGTTACGAATCGTTCGTCTCGAATGGACGCATAGCGTTTTATACTTCTGGTAAAATATTTCACTTTGAGGGATTTTTCAAAGAAAACATGAGAAAGTTGTTGGTAGAACTCTTTCCCTGTAACAGTACTTTTCTTCCGATATATAGATGACTTTTTGGGTATTCATATTTTTTTTCAAAATTAAAAAAAACATATTTTTTTGGAAAAATGAATTTTAATTTTTTTTTTCAATGATGATATTTTTAATTCAAAACAAAAATAATTTCTTATATTTAATTTTTTAACCAAAATCTCGTAGGTCTTATTGTTTTTGAATGAATTTTTGTTTAGTTTTAAGTTTTTTTTAACTTTTTTTTTGAAAATTTTAACTCAAAAAGTATAAGGGCTACAAAAAGTTTTATTAACCCTCTACAGCCCAAGCCCGCCTTTAGACGGGCTTCACGGATTCTCTTTTCAAATTAATCAGACATTATTTTCAATGTTCATCCCCACTAGAACGTCTTTAGAATATTTTCATCTATCAGTCATACACGTTGGTTTGATGCTGGCAGCTTTCTTCTAAGAGTATTTTATGTTGAAAGTCGGAAATCCGAGATAAGAGCGGAATAGGTCTTTTTAGAAAAATTAAAAACTTGGGTCTTAGAGGGTTGAATAATGAAATAGAGGAAATTATTTAAGTTTACATTTAAAACTGCTTAAACTCTGTCGAATACATTATATCGCTATACTGATATTGAACAAAATTATGATTTGTTGTAATTAAAAAAAATGAAAAAGTTGTTTTTTAGAATAAGTAAATTTAAATTTTGAAAATATGTTTTTTCAGTGTAATATTTTCAAAGTTTTTTTGCAAATTTCTTTGAAAAATTTGTGAACAATTTCTTATATTTCATCGTTCGAACAAAACAATGTACGTATTACAGTTTTAATAATATTTTTTTGTGTTAAAATAAGAAAAAAAACTCTGGTCCTTCTCAAAAAGCACTCTAATTTTTTTTGCGGAATTTCAGGTATGCAAGGTACTTAAATGACCAATGTCTGTACCTCCACAACATTCCACTGCAATCTGAGATGATAAAATTTACAAATATATGAAAACAAAGAATCCAAAATTCAAAAATTGAAATTTCAAACTTTATGATTTATAAAACTAAAATTTTGAAATTTAAAACCGGCAATTCTAATTAATTTAATTATTCTACAGAACTAAAATTACTAGAAATTTGAAATTCGAAAAACTAAAAAAAAAATCAAGAAAATAAAATGCATAAACATAAAATTCAAAAATCTAAAATTCGAAAACTGAAATCCCAGTTCTAAATTGTAGTGTATCAATTCAAACTTTAAGCGGTCTAAACATAGTTGTGACCACTTTCAGTTTCAGCCAATTCATGATGGTTTTGCCTTTTTTTATTATTACTAATTAGGGCCACCTTAGCGGAAACAATTGAACCACCCTAGTAAAGACTTATAAAGACTTCTACGATTACTTTCAAAGAAGTTAAGGATAGTTTTAAAAATATTCTCGACAACGTTCCTCAGAAACCGTATGTTCTGCCTCGTATTCCGAGGAAATAACTAAGTCCCGTTTTTTGTGCTTGATGTTTCATGCAATTTTAAGATACTTGGCACCAAAAACAATTTTTCTACCATCCCGATTTGATGGTGCTTCCCCCATTGGCTGATTTGTCTGTTTTCAAAAAACTTAAACTTTGACGGCTATGCGACACTTAGTAAACAAAGTCTGATTGAGCTGAAATTTTGCATAGGGTGTTTTTTCGTGAAAATTGACGTTTTACAGGAAGACCCGTTCGAAAATTTACAGTTCATTTTTTCCCCATACATTCATTGGCACCACATTATGCCAATGCGGTGCGATGACTTTCTATTTCTAATTCTCTACATGTTACATGTTTATGGTATCTATAAATTGTAAATTACAAAGAAGCCATTTAGGCGTAAGAGTATTCTTTCTGTTATTCCATTGTTCAGTGAGTTCGGACAACGAAAACAGTTGATATGATCATAGTTGTGTTATTAATAGCACAACAGCTCGATGTTTCTTGCAGAGCTTGCAAAAAAAAATGCTCTAATTATTTTCTATAAGGAACTAGTGTAAATGATCTTGGTTTGTCCAATCGAAAATATGATCATGGTTTGCCCACTTTTTTGAATGCTCTAATTCAGCGCTCCTGTGTCAAATAAGGCCATCGAATGTTTCGAAACATATAAATGAAATTGCCTTTTACATGATTTATAGTAGTTTGATAGTATATTTTTACGAAATCACATGTTTTAAATGTTGGCACGTATTCAGACCTTTTCTGGATTACAACACTTATAAATATTGTAAACATCATGCTTGCTGACCATTTGTATCGGATTTACATAGCTAAACCATTAAATTAACGCATTTTGATGAACTCAATTCTGATCATGAGTTGTCCACATGATTTCTATGGCAACCGCTTGGCGCGCTGCAGTTTGTTTATGGTGTGCTTCGCGCATAGCAGAAGTATGGTTTTTCTGTGTTGATTGTGTTGAGGTGAACACTTCTAAAATGCCCAAGAAAAGGCAATATTCTGAAGAAAGCCTAAATTATGAATGAATCAATATGATGACAGTAAACTCAAGCAATGATAAATGCAACATCTAATTGTGAATTCGAATGTTTTCATTCAAAAATGGAGATTTCTAAAACCGGACAAACCATGATCATTTTTTTGGGCAACCCATGATCAGAGATGGTCAAAATATGATCATAATTCTTCTTTAAGGAAAATCGTTAAAAAACATAAAAATTTGAATAATTTCAACACCTTATGGTAGTATTAGCAACTAGAGACTTGGGGCTTTTCAACAAACCCAAACTCGTATCGATTATGTGTGATTTTTGTGAAGAAAAATCGATTTGCATTTACTAGTTGCGTAAAAACACCCCAAATTGGACAAACCAAGATCATTTACCCTATCCAATTAAAAATTACGAATTTCCGAGAGATAATATAAGTTTTTTTTGTGGAATTTCGGCAAAAGTGGTTACTACCAGTTATTTTTAATGTCATTCCGAATTACGATACCTCAAAATATGTTGCTCCTCAAAATCAATCAATATTTAGTGAACTCAATCAAAATCTGTTCTGCAATTAAACCAACGTTCCTAACTAAGTTACGCCTCCTCAGTGTTGCCTGCCTATTAACAGTGGTTAGTTCAAACAATGCATTCAAGTTACTCCGACATGCACTGACACAAGCGTGTCGGAGTAACTTTTTGAAACGAAATAATCTTTTTCCGCTTAAACGGAAATTACCAACGAATCATGTGATTAGCGCGCCCACCAATTAGAAACCTAATCTATTTTGTTTATAAATATATCGAAACCGTCCATAATCGATATCGGCACGAATCCAGCACGAGTTAACGAGACAAAATGTGACCCTTGTTAAAATAGTATATAAAATCAACAAGGTTCCAACGGTTTGCAGCAGATTGTGAAAATGAAGCTAATTTTTATCGCAATTATAGTTCTGGTTTCAGCCTGGCAAACACTAGCTGAGGTGAGTGCCGTTTTCAAGTGGGCTGCCTTCGTCGATAGTTGTGTCAATTTATATTTTTTCTGGTTTCAGGCCAATGATAGACTTTCAATCGAAAAAGACCTAACGGTAAGTGTGAAGTATGATCCATTATATAATATTTACTAAGCCTAAATGTGAATCGCCAGTGAGTAATAGTGAACCTTACAAGACTTCCCCAGTATCGTTCAAAAACACAAAGAGTACCAATGTTTTGATTGTTCCAAACTTTTTTTTCCTAAAAATACCAAATTTTTATTTCCGAAAAATATTACCACGTTGAGCCCCGTGACCCCGGATCGACACTGTTATTACGCAAATGCTCTTGTTACGGGCTGAATGGGAAGCGTATCAAGAACAATTTGGGGCTCAACGTGTTAACAAGAAAGAAATCGTGAAAACTTATTATTTGTCATATTTTTTTTTCATTTTAGACCATATCGAAACGATCGGCCGAGATAAAAGCATGCATGAGGGACGAAACCTGCAGCAGCAAATATTTGGAGGTAAATTCGACACTATCACTTCATAGTTCAGATTCGAAACAAGCTAAAAGGCACTCTGTGCTCTATTGAAGCGAGAATTTGTCGAAGTGATTTCACTCGACTTCACGTTATGATCGCATTGAAACATTAGGATACGAAAAAAATTGAAGATGCATCGTCCCCAAATCCGTAAATTTCAAAGACCCTTTGACAAAATTGTGATAAATTTCACACATCTCACACGTTGCTTGTTTTCTGCGAAAACAATATTTTGAAAACAATTTACTATCAGATTTCAGACTTTTGATTAGATAATATTGCGTTCATTACTTTCAGCGTTCAATCCCAACGGCAGAGCATAAAAGAGATGTGAAGTACGATCCATGTACATGGAAATGTATTTATTGTATTAGAATTAAAGATTAAACACGAATAAAATATGATTTGTTCACACTGACACAGATTTAATATAATAAAATTCAACAAATTCGATTTCGACGAAGGTTTTTTTTGTGTTCTTTCTTGCACAGCACAGACTAGTAATTCATTGAATCGTATCATACAAATTACTAGTAACTAGTTAATTCAGTTAGAATACTGAAACACAAATTGTCAAAAAATTAGACCCACTCAGGTTCAACGAATCAGTCCATTTTCTCCTATCCTAAATGATGCAACGTTCCGGAGAGAAATTTTCCTTCTTATTGAATGCATCATTTTTCGTTCTTGTCTATGGTTCTAATGTCATATAACATTTGTAATAGATCGAAGCACACATTTTAGGCTTAGTATCTGGACGCAATGTCAATTTTACCATAGAGATCTTAGCGGTTGGTTCTAGAATGCTTCAATGGCAGATTGTTTGGAATGTTATCCTTTTTTTAGTGGTGGAATTATTGTTACGATTTACCTTCTAAATTTGCGTATTACGCTTGACAGCACTGTTAGTGGGCATTAATAAAACACGTACATCCCTTTCAGTTAATAAACTTACATTGTTATCGATCACATGTGTTGCTGCGCTCACTTTGTACACCAAATGCAATCATATTCCGGATTCCAGATCCAAAATTTCAAAAGTTCCAATTAACAAATTAATGAATAACCCGCGAAACATATTTTTATAGCTAGATTTCACATTATAAATATAGGGTCACGTGTTCAAAAAAATGGGTGGACTATATCTATGATATAACCGCAAAGTTGACGTGGGACTAGGTTGGCTTAGCAATTTGCAAATTGTTTGTATTGATTAGATTTTTGATTGAATAAAACAATTTCCGAATTCAATATATTTGCTTTGTGAGTAAACAGATTGAATAAATGCCATGTAAGGTCAATTCATGCATTGTGATAGATTATGTTCTTCGCTACAAGTAAATATAATGACAGACTTTTTTTTGTTTGGTACGATGCCTAGGACAAAATATGTGAACGTTACATTTCCCTGGGAAGTACTTCTCGAACCGCGAATTTGTTTGATTTGATAAACTTCAGGTATTCAGTGCCAGAAATTCAGTGAGTAGAAGATATGAAGGTATATCCTTCAATGCAATCTTGAATAACCGAGCCAAAGCGTTGTGTTCGTTACCGTTTTTGTAATGCGTGTTAGGAAAACATTTTTCGGAATGCAAAAAAAAAACATGCGGGTAGAGAAGTACCCTCGGCTCACATGAATCAACAACTTCAACTTATACCGTGTTCAGGAAGCATATTCTAGCCTGCACAAAGGCAAGCGAATACAAAAGTACTCGCAGTTTGCATTTATTTTCAAAACCGATTTCCCCAGACACCTTGATTTTGAAGTGTGTGTTAGGCAAACACATTTCAGTCGGAACAAAAATACCCCCGACCTGCACGAATTTGCAATGCCAATTCCCCCAGACACCTTGATTCTGAAGTGTGTGTTGGGGAAACACATTTCAGTCGGAACAAAAATACCCCCAACTTTCATGAATTTGCAATGCCGATTTCTCCAACACTGCTTGGTTTTGAAGTATGTGCTAGAGAACACATTTCGGTGAGAACAAAAATCTCCACACTTTCATGTATTTGCAATGCCGATTTCACCAAGGCTGCTTGGTTATGATGGCGTGTTGGGGAAACTGTAAATCGGGCCAATCAAAACAATGTAGTTAGGGCGTTTAGATTACGCTTAACATTTTACAAATATTCAATTGTTTATCTAATGATAAATAACATTTAATTGATAGCGATAGATGCATAGAAATATTCCCTATCAATTGATGCAAACATCTTTCCGATACAGTAAGAAATGTTCGAGTTATAAGCATTTGGAATCTTCCATTTTTTCCTGCATGTTCTGCGTTTAGGTTTTCAGACGCTTATAGTTTGATTAATTTCACCTCGAGGCTACATTTTGAAATTTTCTGCTAAATAATTTCCAAATTAACACTTAAGAATTTTTTTGAACAAAATTTTCCATAATGTTTTGTGGTCTTAGCACAAGTACTGATTTTAAAAATAATTGGGTATTTACGGGGTTTACGGTACTCCAAAGAAGCAGATTTCAAATACAAACCTCTGGATTTAAAATCTGAATTTTTATTCTAAACTAGCTGACCCGGCAAACTTCGTCCCGCCCAAAATTTGATTGTTGTTATCAATACCTTCAAACATTCACGTTTTCTTACTAAGCACAAGTTCATGGGTCCAATCGCAGAACTATTCATTGATTGATCTTCTAATCGACCCCGTTGAATTTACCTTTTACTAAAAAAAATTCTAGTACTTCAACCAAAACACATCATTCTAATATAAGATTATTTTCAGACGCAATTCTCGTTCAAGATTCAACAGGTTTCTCCGTTTCATGGAATAAATATTGTATACAGAAAATATGATATAATAAAGACAGACCCCTCCCCTCTTCACCCCTTAGGAAAAGGGGAGGAATGTCCATTCACCATAGAAACGTTTCGTGCCACCTAAAATCTTCACATGCCAAATTTGGCTCCATTTGCTTGATAAGTTTTCGAGTTATGCAGAAATTTGTTTTTCATTTGTATGACAGCCCACCCTAAGAGAGGGGGAGGAGTGTCGAACCACCATAGAAACATTTATTGCATCCTGAAACCTCCACATGCCAAAATTGGTTTCGTTTGCTTGATTAATTCTCGAGTAATGCAGAAATTTGTATTTCATTTGTATGGCAGTCCCCCTCCCCCCAAAGAAAGGGGGGATGAGCATCTAATCACCGTAAAAACATTTATTGCACCCTAAAACCTTCACATGCCAAATTTGGTTTCGTTTGCTCTAATAATTCTCGAGTAATGTAGAAATTTGTGTTTCATTTGTATGGCAGCCCCCCTTAAAGAGGGTAGTGGAGTGTCTAACCACCATAGAAACATTTATTACACCCTAAAACCTTCATATGCCTAATCTGGTTTAATTTTTTTTGATTAATTCTCGAGTAATGCAGAAATTTGTGTTTCATTTGTATGGCAGCCCCCCCTAAGAGAGGGGGAGGAGTATCTAATCACCGTAAAAACATTTATTGAACCCTAAAACCTTCACACGCCAAATTTGGTTTCGTTTGCTTGCATAATTCTTGAGTAATGCAGAAATTTCTGTTTCATTCGTATGGCATCCCCCCATTGTCATCAGCAGTGTTGCCACATGTACAGATTTTTCTGGAAAGGTACAGATTTTTTGGTTATTTTTGGTACAGATTCCGTACGGTATAGATTACAGATTTTCGTCAAAAAGTACAGATTGGTACAGATTTTTCCGCGTGTGAAATGTGTCTCTTTTTTCGGTCAGTGTTATTACTTGAAATCACTCATTACATTCACCTGAGAATAAATTTCATTACGAAAAAATGAATTCATAAGAAAAATTGCGCCCCGGTGGCTTTAATACGTAAGTATTTGATGTTTGTAAAAGTAGACATAAAGTTAGTAAGTAAATACAATATTTTGTAGTAAATAAATGAGTATTTTTTCATGCATCATGATTTTTCTATATAGTTAATATTAATATAATGATGGTACAGATTTTTGGTACAGATTTTTTGAAGAAAAAGTACAGATGCGAAAGATTTTTTTACCATTCTGGTACAAATGAAAATGTGGCAACACTGATCATCAGGTTTGATTCGTTTCGGTCTGCGTCAGAACTGTGCGCCAAAAAAAAAATTAAAATCAATCATGATGTTGGAAAAACTATAAAATTAAAAAGTTATTTATTTCACGTCATTTTATTCATCTATATAAATGTAAAAGATTTGGAATATGTTTGTCACGATTTAGCTCGAGAACGGATAAACAAAGATTAAAAAATCATAGAAAAAAATTTAAAAATTAAGGTTATAAAACAATTTAACAGAAAACAATTTGCGAGGAAGGACGAAATTATTTAATTCAAAACATCAATAGTGGGCGGGACGAAATTCGTCGGTTCAACTAGCTCAGAATAAAAATTCAGACCGGACCAGAGACACTGAAGACATATATCAATCAAGCTACAGTTTCAAGATTCCCTATATCAGATTAATGGTTACACATTTATATTCCAGACCCCAGTTGAGAACCAGTTCAAGAAGTTATGGTGAATAATCAGAACTAAGCCCGATTTTGTTTTCCTGGTCGAAAGCTTCTCTACACTTTAGTAAAAATTTTGCTTGGGTTCATTTCTGTTATCAGTGAAAGTGAAGTTCATTCAGTCACGTTTGCAAAATTCGGTCCTATTTCCAAGCTTTTTTGATAAGGTACATAAACATTTACAACTCAACAGAGCTCTATTATTTTCAAATATCTTTCTTTTGTTTATAAACACAGCTAGAAACTCTTACAACCAATGCAATGCGATAAGCAATCCATTAGAATGAACATGTGACCATGTAAACATAGTGTATAAAACCAATAAGCTCTCAACGTTAGCAGCAGATGGTAAAAATGAAACTGATTCTTATTGCACTTATAGTTCTGGTTTCGGCCGGGCTAATACTAGCCGAGGTGAGTGCCGTGTGTATGATAAGGAAGCCCTTTTCCAACAGCTGAAAACGTTTACTTTTCGTTTTTCAGCATAGTGATGTGCGCTCAATCGAAACACCCCTGGTGGTAAGTTAATGATTGTAAACATATTTGAAAAAAATAAGGACGAGATTTGGTGTGAGCTGTGAGCTGTGTGAGCTGTGAGCTGTGTGAGCTTATAGTTTGAAATAAGGAGAAACATTTGGTTGTACAGTTATAAAACGCCGAGTTTTAGTTTTCTTTAAATGTTTCGCGCCTGATCGAAACAATGAAGGTTTTTTTATGGACCCCTTTTGCATCTCCAGAAACTCAAAAAAAATCAGCGATTCTAACGTCTTGAAACGGAGTATATATTGGAAATCTTTTCTTTTTCTATCCGTGTGAGATATATTTTTGTTATGTTAAATTTTAATTGTAAATATGTGTTATGTGACAAAACTTCGGCCGATTGAAATAAAAATTATTATTTGCGAATTTCGACTTCTATTTCAGATGTTGGTGAAACGATCACCCCAGATTAAGGCATGCATGATGAAACCACTCTGCAGACGCAGACATTTAGAGGTAAATATCGATACGACCACAAAATTGAATGACGAAACTCTGGGTTCCATATTTGATCGAGAATAGGATTAAATTAAGAACGTAAGATCTTTAGTCGATATTTTCATCATTGGCCTAATTTTATTTCAAAATACAAATTCGAAAATGTTCGCTCTTCCTGATCACCTATTTAATATGGGTTCTAAAAACATATGTTCAATTATTTTCAGCAAATCGGCGGATAGCATTCGATCAGAACGGAAGACTTCAAATCAATGTTGTGTGGAAAGCGACGTCAATTACATGGAATGTATGTAATTGTATTGTGAATTAAATGTCGGCTGTTGGTAATGGAAGAGGCTTTTGTGTTTATTGTATTTTATTTGAGAGCGATCAATAGTAAACAAAATTTGTTCGTATGAAATCTGCTGGGTCGCCTGTTTTTCCAACTCATTTATTTTTAAGGCTCGGTTGCATTAGCTTGTAAGGCCGAAAAATCATTTTGTGTAGAACATACAGTAAATCGAAAAATTGAGTGTATACACATGGTTGGTTCGGTATTTTTTAGTTTTTCGGGGTTAAAAGATAAATTATATATAAAATGAGTAAAAAAAACTTTTTAAGTTAAAACGGATGATGAAACCATTAAATGCGGATAATGGAAATCCAACGTGCCCCACGATTTTATTTTAGTTACATAACTGCTAACTGCTACTTGCCTAATTATTTTCTAGCTTTTAGTACATTATCTGTATTATTCAATCACAAAGAAACCGTTTAAATTAAGCTAAGTTATTTTACTCATTTATTTTCTAGTTTTCAGTACATTATTTGTAGGGGAGAGGGGAGCACATTCGAACTCTTTTTTTTCCTTGATTTTTAATATTTTTTGTAAACTTGAAAAAAAATCATGAATTCATCCTGGTTATCATTTGGACATCAATGTATCATATGAGCGTGTTAGATGTGTGTGTTGATGCGATTACGAATGGTTTATTCGAATTTTTGAGAATTGTCTTTTTGTACGAATGTGCCCCATGTGTGGGGCAGTTTCGGACAGTCCTGGGGCACTTTCGGAGAATGAAAAAATAAATCAAATTTTATGTTTATCAACTTCCTTTTCCTCTTATCTTCAGCATATTCTGCATTTTTCTGTTTATCAGTGTTTTTCTGAAAGGAAACTGCTTGCTATGAGAGTTAGTAAAATTCGCGATTTGGCTTTCTTCCGTTTTCGAGTCGTGGTTTTCACGGTGAAGTTTTTGGAAAAGGTTCACCATTTTTCGGGGACAAAGTTGCCAAAGTAAAATCTATTTGTGCTGTAGACGCAATGTTTTGCAGCATTGTTGTATTACCCGATGAGTCAGTTGCTACCTCTGCTCCAGTAGGTGAAATCATTTTAGCATTCAAAATCCTCCTGTCCGAAAAAACCTTTCCTGAGAATGGATAGCAACCTGTTATTTTGAATCCAGGTAGGATATTACTCAGATTGAAAGAAGCATTATAAGCCGATGCAACTATACCTGAAAGGTCGTGTATAGAAATAGTTTTTCCAGGATGGTTGAGTAGCCATCCTGTAGTTCTGGGAAACTGAGAGCTTTTGCTTGAAAGGGCCCATAACTGAAACATCCAGCGGTTGTAAGCGATTTGTGACATAAGGTGGACAAGATACATGAATTGTGCAATTTTCTCGACAATATTTAATTGTTTCCAAAGTACAATGACTTTTTGAATGAATTTTGATTTTTTGTAATTGATTTGTTTACGTTGCTTTTTGCTATCTTTTCCAAATATTCCAGAACATTGAGAAACAGTTTCCC
Organism: Toxorhynchites rutilus septentrionalis; assembly: GCF_029784135.1. Taxonomy (NCBI): domain Eukaryota; kingdom Metazoa; phylum Arthropoda; class Insecta; order Diptera; family Culicidae; genus Toxorhynchites; species Toxorhynchites rutilus. Next base: position 54,643,788 of record NC_073745.1, read on the forward strand.
CGTTATGCAACCGTTAGTTGGGAAATTAGCAAAGACAATGGACCTAGTTGGACCACCTGTGAGCTGGAATCATGAAAACGTTCTATTCGAAACTAGTTCGATAGCCCTTTCCATCTCATCTTTGTTGATGCTGGTTCGAACGGTTTTCTTTTTCTAGTTCCGAACCATCATTAGGTCTGAGAATCAGACTAAATTGATGTTTGTTAGTAAACAACAATCAGACACAAATTTTATGAGGTATTTTTTTTTCCTTTATTAAAATTAATTAGGCACAGCTGTCCCATAGGGCAAATTTTGGCCAATCAACCATTATAGAATATACATAGCATAAACTTAATAATAAAACAATTAGCTATGAGGAAACGATTACCCGCGGCTTACTCGGGGTTAGTTCCAAACACACTCACACACATACTTTCCAAACATTCAATAGCTTTCATTCTCGCATACAAAAGGATGGACAAGGGAAGGGGAACTAACTACCTTATACTAACTAATACTATGTGTTGGTCTAAAAAAGCGAAGCGAACAGTGTACCAAATTATAATTGAATTTTAGATTTCATGATGAATTCGTGTAAGAGCTTCATGGTTTGAATGTCCTTGTTTCCAAGAATATCTCGAATTGGTTGAACAGGAATTCCGGTCAGAATATTGGTTCGATATGCCCCGTAACGTTCGCACTCCCAGACGAGATGGTCAATGATGGCGTATCCCTTGCCGCAGTCGCAGAGATTCGAATCGGTGATGTTGATTCTGAAAAGATGACCGTTTTGAGTATAATGATTTGCCATTAGACGACTCATATTTTTTATGAACATCCGTGAAGAAACGATCTGATCGAACCAAGGTTTTGTTTTAACGGAAGGAAGAATACTGTAGCAGTATCTACCAAGATCACTTGCAGACCACCCTTGCTGCCATGACTCGAGTGCCCTACTACGGAGAATCGGAAGAAAATCGTGTGACTGAATTTCTCTGAAGAAGATCTCGTTAGTATCACAACCGCACTTCGCCAATGTATCAGCCATCTCATTTCCGGCGATCCCAGAATGAGATGGAACCCATAAAAATAGTACAAAGTAGTTGCACGATAAGAGATATGCAACGGTATCTCTTATGTACAACACCAATCGATTTGTCTTTTTTGATGTTTTTGTATTCTTTATAGCGTTCAAAACACTAAAGCTGTCAGAACAAATAAGGTATTTACCAGGAGGGAGACCTTTGATGTAATCTACCACGAATAAAATCGCTGATAATTCCGCCGAGAATATTGAACAGGGGTCAATCAACCGCCTACTAACCTCCAGTTCAGTGCCAAACACTCCAAAACCCGCACACTCATCCTTCAGGGAACCATCTGTGTAAAATACAGCGTCCGCAAAATATGTTGACAACTTTTCTTGGAACAAGCTCTTTACGGAAATTGAAGATCTTCCTCTAAGCATATTTCTTTGCAATGAAGTATCAACCGAGACACAAGATATCGTAGAGGAAAAATCGTAATCAAAGTAACATTTCATCGATGCTTCAGTTGTAGGCAGGGTGAGACATTCTCGATATGAAATAAGAAACCTTGATTGTGGATTCCTGTCGAAAAGAAGATCCAAGCCAATCCTAACGTCACTGGAAGCAATATGACAACTGACAAGGTATCTACAGTTCAACTCGTTAAAACGATTTCTGAGGGGCAAAACGCCAGCTAAAACCTCAACACTTTTTGTATGAGTCGACGTCATCAAACCCAAGCAAATCCTGAGACACCTGAATTGAATGCGTTCAAGTTTGATAAAGTGCGAATTTGCGGTCATACTAAAAACGAAACAACCTTATTCCATCACTGAACGAATAGTGGTCTTGTACAGTTTGACCATTTCAGCGGACTGGGCTCCCCACCAAGAACTCGATATAGTTCGCAAAAAGTTGATCCTTCTCTGGCATTTTTGTACCAAATATTCTATGTGGACTTTCCAAATGCATTTGGTGTCAAACCACACTCCGAGGTATTTGAAGCTGTTTGACTGAGAAATTAACTGTGTATAGAGAGTTAGCTGCAGAGAATTCAAAGCCAATATTCGCAGCCCATTGCTCCAGATTATTCAAGGATGATTGCAAAGCACTTTCTATAAACATAGACTCCTTTCCACGGCACCATAAAGCACTATCATCGGCAAACTGTACCAGTGTACAGCCGATCGAAACACAACTATCGATATCCCTGACATAAATGTTATACAACAAAGGACTGAGAGCAGAACCTTGAGTTAGACCAAGGTAGCTAGTGCGCACTGATTTGACCTCATTGTTGTGGAAAAACTTCATTATTTTTGACGATAGAAGGTGAAACATAAATAGGGCCAGTTGAACGGGAACTCCAATTTGACACAGTTTGTGGCACAAAATATCAATCAAAACCGAGTCGTAGGCTCCCTTAATGTCTAGGAACACAGAGACTAGCTCCTCCTTCGACTCGAAAGCATTCTGAATATCTGTCGCTAAAAGTATTTGACAGTCTCTCGTACTACGCGCCTGACGGAATCCGTACTGGGTTGCGGATAGAAGATTATTCTTCTCCACCCAAAATTCTAGCCGATGTAAAATCATTTTTTCCAATAGTTTCCGGACACACGACAATAGACCTATGGGGCGGTATGAATCAGCAAGTCCTGGTTCTTTTCCAGGTTTGGGAACGGCTACTACCTTCACCTCCTTCCACGAGTACGGAACAGTGAAACTTTGGAAAATCCAATTTAGAGATTTTAATAGGAGACGCATTGCGGACAACGGTAGATTTTTAATGAGAGAAAACTTTATACCATCTGTACCAGGCGAAGAATTATTACTCTGGGTTAAAGCAAGGTTAATTTCGAACAAATCGAAGTCTTTAATCAGATCATTTTAGGTGGTACGTAATTCTCTGAACTCAGGACATGCACAATGGACAAACGACGGACAAGTCTTGTTAGTAAACTCCTGTATCCATTCTGCATCATAATTGTTAACGCACGACGGAGGAGGATAGTAATTACGCAGTTTACGAGCTGTGTTCCACAATGTACGCATGGCTGTCTCTCTTGTCAAAGAGTCTATGAAGTTTTTCCAATAATTACGCTTTTTCGATTTGAACAGTTTTTTGCTACTGGCCTCAAGCCGTTTATATTCCAGGAATAAATGCATCGCACCACGTTTATTGAATTCTCTTAATGCCTTAGAACGTTTCTTTACTATATCAGAACACTCTTTGTCCCACCAAATTGTAGGAGACCTACTAACTGAAGAAGAGGCAGGGGCGGGTTTCGTTTGTGCACGATGAGCAGACTCAACCATTAAATTAGAAATATAATTATGGAGATCTGGTATGGCCACCTCACAGCAGTCCGTGGCTCTGGAAATATGCGATGAATATTGTACCCAATCAATATTTTTGGTGATATCAAAAGGTACTGTAGCTTCAAATGAACCCCTTTCGGAAAATTTGGCATGAATCGGTAGATGATCGCTTCCTGCTGAATCATCCAACACGGACCAGGAGCAATTCAGCGCAAAGCTTGAAGTACAAATTGAAAGATCAACTCGACTACACCTAACCGGTGGGCAAGCCAAACGGGTTATCTCACCTGTGTTTAAAATGGAGAGATCAAACTCATCCAACAGATCGTATATTAAGTTTGGTCTACTATCATCGTAAGCTTCACCCCAAGCACAACCGTGGGAATTGAAGTCCCCGAGTAAAAACATCGGGCGAGGAAGTTGGTTGATCACATTTCTTAGAATCGGAAAACTCAATGGGCGTGACGGAGGAATATATATATCGAAGCAACAGTAATCCACTGGCCACAGACATCAATAGAGCACGCCACTGCTTCAATTGGACCCAAGTTCACCAACCGAACACGGTTGTATGAATAATTGTTTTTGATACCCAACAGAACCCCACCAGCCCGACTATCGCGATTGGCACGAATGATGTTAAACCTCGGAACAACAAAGTTCAACTCCTCGACCAGAAAAGTTTCGGATAATGCAAAACAATCAGCATCGACACAATTCAAAAAGTTTCTAAGATTTGCTTGTTTCGGCAAAACGCTTCTGCAGTTCCACTGGAACAAGGAAAAATTCTTTCTCGGCCGACCGGAATTAGCCATCGATAGACAAGAATAACCAAGGAGGGGCCAAGAAACGATGATTTTCGCGAGAATGGTGTTCAAGAGAGGAGATAACTTCATCAGTGTATCTGTCCATACAGGATTTAATACAAAAATATCAGCAATTAGTTGAATCAGACCTGTGATGTTCAGTTTACCTGAAGTTTGATCTTTATTATTTCGTTCATACTGCTGTGAAAATCCATGAGGACGGGGAGCTTTCGTTGGTGAAATCATGGGTTTGGGAGTAGAGACCGTAGGGCTTAACGGGGGAAAGTCTTCTATGTGAATGACAGGCGAGGACTGCTTCGGTTTTCTGGCGTGTTTTGGCATGGAAACATTTTTTCGTTTTGGTGCCGCATTCTGACTACAATGTGGAACCTCTTCATCCAAGTCCGTAAGTTCTCTGAGGGAATCGTACGGATTGTCATCGTTGACAGCAGGGGCGACCTGCCGAAGCATCTCGGCGTAACTCAATTTTGACTTATGAATCACTCTGTCACGAGCAAACCATTCCCGTTCCTTATATAAGGGACAATTCTTTACATCAATATGAACACCATTACAATGTAGACATATGGCTTCCAATATGGTGCACTGCCCATCTGAATGAGACTGTCCGCATTTGCCACAGCGAGCTTTATTAGCACAAAACTGTTCTGTGTGACCAAATCGTTTGCACTTCTGGCAGAGCATCAACTTCGGAGAAAAAAATCGAACTGGAATCAGAACATTATGAATACAAAGATAGTCTGGCATCGAAGAACCACTGAATGTAACCCGAACTTCGTGTGATGGAATAAAACTCTTCTTTCCATCCAAAATGGCAGTCACACCTAAGCGATTACACTCTAGAACCGGCACCGAAGGGAGCCGAGGATCTTTAAACTTTCCTTTGCCATGTTTAACAACATATTCTATCTCTAGATCAGCCTGATTAATTACTCCATCGATCTCAACACGGTCGCTCGGTACGTAAACCCGGTAAAGGCGAGATAGAAGCTCATTTGAAACGACTTCATTTGCCTCCTCCCGATTGGCAAACATAACCCTTAACTTACTAAAGTTTATCTTTTTTATTTCCTTAATGGATTTAAAGTTTTTCTTAAGCTCAGCCGAAACAAGAAGTACATTAATCGGCCTCTCTTTCTGGCGAATAAAGACTTCAAACGGCCCCTTTGCCGTGTCGGAGTAGCAGCGGATTCGAATTTTTTCATCCGGAGTTAACTTAGCCCTATTCTCTGAGGATGTAGGGTTAGGATCATCAGCGGACTCGATCCCTTCCATCACTCACCAACCAACCGAAACCAGAACTCAAAAGAGAAAAAAAAACAATTCATACTTAGCTTCAGAATTGATGAACAATGATCTGCACTTATGCACAATAGCAAATTGATTTTCTTTGAAATTCTTTTATATGAGCTTGAAAATTATTTCGGGAGCAGAAATAGTTACGTCAGCTCTCGGACGTGACTTGCTATGAACTGTTTTATGAGGTATTAAACAGTGTCCGAATGTGCCCCACCATCCGAAGACAAATAATAATTTTATCTAATAAATAGACCTTTATTTCCGAGTTGTATGCACGTATTTTTCATTTATATTAGTACAACTGAGGTGATGTACTTAAATTTCTAAATCGTTCACAGAGAAATTAGGGAAATACTTACAACTTCAAGCTCAAAAGTTTCGAAACGTGTATGAAAAAGGGCACTGTGTTGTTTTCGTAAGTATTAAACGACCAGGAGATGTCAAACCATATGACAGCTGCTGGTGGAAGGGCTGTTAACTTACTTATATTTTTAATTTGGTTGAAAATTGTACCACTTAATTTTTACAAGCGTTGTCCGAAACTGCCCCCGCCCGAAAGTGCCCCCCTTTCCCCTATGATTAGCACATTTCTTCAATATAAAACCATTCAAATTTTAAATTTTTTTTTCTTTCTTACCTAATTTTCCTCGGAATATTTTTATGATCTACTGTATTCTACTAGTCAAATCATTTCATTTAATACCGACATTGAGGGGATTGCAAAAATACATGGTACCTACCCAATGAGGTACATATAGAGGTGGAGCAGTAGGCGAAGTGTATCTGTATTGGCAAGCAAAATATCGTGTCGTAATTATTTGCATTCAATATGGAATGTATATGGAAGAAACAAAACAATGTTGAGAGTACTCACGGTTGCATGCTTATTTGAGCAAAAATTCTCAAGAAATCATTCAACTGTTTTTTTTTTAATTAATTCGTTTATTTTTACAGGCTCAGTTACTTAAGTTTAAAGGAGCCGAATTCTTAAATATAATTTTAAAACTATATATATACACAATTTTCTTACATCTATGGTTAGTAAGGTGGAAAACCGATTACTCGCGGTGTACTCGAGTTTAGAAGGGTGACATATTTTTAGGAGAAGGATGGGGTATAAGGAAACTGTAACAATGTTGATGAACACTCAATTCTTAAATCTGTTCGTATATCTATAGTGTTTTTACATTTCAACTTATTCTACTGTTTATAGCAAGGGGACGAATTACCCGCAAAGGAAGGAAAGGAGGGTATAAGGACATAGGGACAATCACACACGAAGATCGATAGCTTTAAGGAAAACATATATATGGGACATGTAATCAAGGTCTAACCGAGCCAACACATCTCTCACCGGTATATTGGGCTGTCTTCCTCGGGCCCGAAGGGAGTTTTCTAAATTCGATCTGACGACCAGATACACCTCGCACGACCAAAAAACGTGCTCGATGTCGCGATAACCTTGGCCACAAACACAGAGATTGCTTCAACTGGTTGTTTTTTAACAGATGACAATGGTATCTTGACATATTTCGAATATTCATGGGGTAAAAAGGTCCAGAGAGCAGTCGTATGCTTAGTTCTTGAAAGCAGTAACATTTTCGGTGAAATTTTGATTAATTGGCGATTATTATCTCACAACATACACACCGACACTGAGAGCCTTCGAAACATTAACGGTAAAATAATGAAACTTCGTTTGATTCTATGAACGTAGGGGAGTGAAAATGCCACATGGAAATATCACTTCAATCCGTCTTTTTCGACGGGGTTTCACAAATATTCACTCCACGCTGTCACATTAGCCTCACATTCAGCGGGAGCTCTACAAAAATGTACGTTTTTAATTGATAAATTACTTCCTGAAAATAGCATTTTTGCATGAATGCGGTGGACAATAAAAGATAAACACAACGACAGACGTCACTATTTGCGAAATAGTTATGGCAGCGCATGCTATGTCGCTCGAAACTCGACCATCTTCATTACCTTTTTTCCAGGACATTGGTACCTACCCCACAGACATTCGAATATACATACAAACAGGTCTAGCTGAATGAAACAAATTAAAAAAGTAATTGGTTATTCGGGGATTGCGGCCATCTTGGGTTTGGATTTTTCATGATCTACTACGTTCAAATAGCACTTTCATTTGATATCCATATTGATGGGGTACTGCAAAAAAATATTCACTGTTTCACCGTTTTGTAGTGGTGGTCATTTTGGATTTAAATTTTTTAGAAATAACCGCCATCTTGGATTTCAAGATCATGGAATACGTAGTTTTATAATGACTGCAAAGATAAAGCTGTGTTCCAAATTTCAGATCGGTCAATAGGGAAGGGGTTAAATTTGTATTAATGCGGGAAAGCACTAAAAGACGAATTTTTGTAGAATTCGTTTGTACAGGGTTTTCCATTTCGGGCTTCCGAAAGTATACAGCCCTGCGCTGACAACCGTTTGACATAGCTGTCAACCAAAGCGTCATATCGTTAGTTGAATGTCTGCCATTTTACAATATGGATCGTTTTAGCATCGCACAACGTGTTAATTTTGTTAAATTATACTATAAATATGATGAAAAACCGGCAAATGTTTTTCGTGCATTACGGACGGATTTTGGTCGTCATGGACGGCCTACAGAGCACACAATCGCTAATGTAATGCGTAAATTCGAACAAACTGGATCCGTTGCGGATATTGTGGAACCTGTGCATCAAAATATTGCTGCTGTTGCTGCCAGTGTGGAGGATGACCCGAATGTTTCGATTCCACGGCGTGCTCAGCAATTGGGCTTGTCAAATACATCATTGTGGCGAATTTTGCATTTGGACTTGCACCTACATCCATATAAAGTCCAACTGGTACAAAAATTAGAGCGTGGTGACCATGGAATGCGTCGGGCATACGTCGATTGGGTGAACGAACAACAGCAGCAAAATGCTGAATTTTCGCATCAAATTTTCTTCAGCGATGAGGCACATTTCGAACTCGGTGGCTATGCGAACACCCAAAATTTCTGTATATGGGGCTCAGAAAATCCACACTTGATTGTTGAGAGGCCATTGCATCCGCCCGAAGTCACTGTTTGGTGCGCATTATGGTCTGGTGGAGTCATCGGGCCGTATTTCTTTGAAAATGAGGACGGCGAGACGGTAACTGTGAATGGTGAGCGCTATGGCCGCATGTTAACCGATTTTTTTGCCACAAATTGAAGATATGGATACGGATGACATGTGGTTTCAGCAGGACGGCGCCACGTGCCACAAAACACGACCGAACATGGCCATATTGCGAACGAAATTTGAGGGACGCATAATTTCGCGTTTTGGTGATGCGATTTGAACCCGCTAGACTTTTTTTTGTGGGGTTATGCGAAAGACCGTGTCTATGCCAACCCTCCGCAAACTCTTGAACATTTGAAAGACAACATTCGTGAAGTTATGACCGAGATACCGCCCCATATGTGCCGACAAGTCATCGAAAATTACCTGTTCCGGATCAAGGTGTGCGAGGAAGCCCTAGGTGGACATTTGAATGATGTTGTATTTCACACATAATGGCATAAACCAAACTTTAATTTGAAATAAAAGTTTCATCGAAATTCGAATTCTAAGTGTGTTTTATTTCAATTTACTTTCGGAATTTAAAGTTGGAAAACCCTACTAGACTAGACTAGACTAGAAAATTTGTACTAGACAATTTATAGTAAAAAGAAATTGTAAAGGGTCAAAGGGTAATCAATCAATGAAGAGTTCAGTGATTGGACCCAGTAACGTTCACTAAGTAAGAAAACGTGGATGTTTGAAAGTATTCAAATCAAAAAATCTATTTTGGGCGGGACGAAGTTCGTCGGGTCAGCTATTTTATAATAGAAATGTGAGGCATTCATACTCATGATGATTTTCCCGCTCCACAATATTTCTAGCCTACTACACTTTTTCTAAGCGGTTGTTTCTGTTGCCGTTGTTTACTTCGGCGATTTATTCCGGTCACGAGTATTTCATGTAGAATTCATTTTTCATATTACAACATATTACAGACATCTTGATTTCGTGTTACGGTTTAAAAAGAAAGAAAAATAGGTCGCAAATTTAAATTGCTGATATGATAATGGAAATTGTGGTTTTGGGTGACTGCTCCAAAATTTCAAAAAAAAAAATTGGAGAAAGTCGAGCCAACGGTTAGCTAATTTGACGTGGAATTGCTTTATATATATATGACCGTTTGTTTATTTTGGCACGGAGATAAGATCAACATAAAAAATGTCTCAAAACCAATTTCCAATATGTTTTTAAAATTTGCATTAGATAAATATTTCTATTTGATGTTGTATAATTTACGTTGCTTTCATATACTTGCCAATCGCTACTGATCGCTTAGTCATGTGAGCCACAAATTACAAATTTAATTTGTTTTATTTGTAAACATATCCATTTCCGTAACTACACAATATTTGTACCGGTTACACGTTAAACGTAACTCGTTGAAACAGTATATAAACTCAATAAAGCCAACAACTTCCATTCGTTTGTACCAGGTGGTTAAAAATGAAACTATTTTTTATTGCGCTTGTAGTTTTAATTTCGGCTTGGGAAGCACTAGCCGAGGTGAGTGCTGTATTCAGTCATAAAGTCTAAGTTAACAACTGAAAGCATTACTTTTATTTTGTTTTTTTTTCAGCAAAATACCTACGATCGCCCAATCATACCAGAAATGGTGGTAAGCTAATGCATATAAAGATGTTTAGCAAACGGACAATGTTCAGTATGAGCTGTTCTGCCATTCTACGCATAGTTGGCCCATGTTCCAAAATCAGCAACTGAGAAAAACGCCATCAAAGTTTTGTCGCATATGTGTCTACCAAAAGCTTTAAGCATTTCAATTTAGCAACACACCGGGTTTCTTATAAACACTATACTATTGATTAATGAAATGTGATAAGATCTCCTCACTGAACAATCAAGTTTGATTACGGGTTTGAAAATTCATGGTGGGACTGTTATGCCTAGAATATCAACACGGGACAATTGAACTTGATGTTGTTTTTTGATATAATGGCAATAAACAATAAGTTTTTTTGTGTTTTTCCAAATTATTATGCATAAAAACATCATTATATGAGTGATCGGCAACAACGTCGCAGAATATAAATCTTATTGTTATTAGGCATTCGCTAACAAGGTGTACACGTGTTCTGTTAAACTTTTTCTGATTTGTTTGAGAATTAGTTCGTTCTTCCAAACCAGAAATGAGTGCATAAGCCCTGCTGAAAGTGTGACTTGAAACTCTTGTACTTGAACCGATTTATTCGATATGGATCTAAGAAAATGCATGGTGGGACAGTTATGAATATAATATCAACATGGGACAATTGAGCTGAGCTGAGCTGAGCTTTAAAGGCTGGGAACAAACTATAAGTTTTTTTTGTGTTTTTCCGTAAGATTATGCATAAAAACAACGTTTCAAGAAGGAAAGTGAAAATCGTTAAAAAGTAACATGGAGCAACTATGCGTAGAACGGTAGAACGGAATTTCGCTAGGATGCATCATATGATTTACAACATCAGATGAAAATGTCAGTTATTGCAAGAACCAGATCATACACAGTGTGGCAATTGTGGTTTGGGAAAATCAGTGAAAATAAGTTTCAAACGAGTTATTTTTTTTGTTGGTTGTCTTTATTATTCAAAGAAGTTGTCTAGCTCATTTTGAGATTGACGCATTTGACGCTTCCGTTGAAGTCCATTTTTTAAGTCGTAAGTATCAAATATTCTTACCTTAATTCTTGGGGAAGGAGAAAAGTCACCTAGTACCAAATCTGGTGAATATCGCGGATGATTCATGACAAAGGCGTGATTTTGCCCAAAAAATCGTGTATAAAACCATACTGGACTGAGATATTCGGGTCAAATTCAGTGGGTTCTGCTCATCGAACACTTCGACAAAGAAATTGAACGTGTGAATTTATCTACGCGAGGCGAAATTTTATGCTTCTTTTCCAACGACATTACTTGATTTCAAAACGGAAAACCGACATTAGCTTAGGGGCTGTCCACATACCACGTGGACAGAATAAGCACGATTTTAGACTCCCCCCTTCCCCTCCGTGGACAAGCGTGGACATTTTTATACCCCTACCCCCTTTGTCCACGTGGAAATTTTTCCTTTTTTAATTAAAATAATTAAGGAAATAACTGAATTGCGCCTAAATTCTATTTAAGTTTATTTTATTTCAAACTTTACTAGCTGTACCCTGTTGTACCAGCTTTGCTGTGGTTTCATTTAATTTTGAAATTATTGTGAGTAAACTATATTTTTTTGTTTTACCATTACCAGCGAAGATATGCAGGCTATCTAGTTTGCTAACACGCAAACTCGTAATGTACAGTTGACCAGGTGAAGAACAATTCGTATCTGAATATAAACTACACAACTTTAAAGATTGATTTTGAGCTTTACTAATTGTGATTGCAAACGCCAATCGAATAAAAATAAATGGATTGAAAATCATTTTTTAATACAATTCAGGATGTTTTCAACACTTGCAATAAAATGTGATGATATCACATAGAATACATAGATACAATAATGTTAATTCAAGTTCACAGCTTTATTTCAGAAGTGTACTTATTCCATCTGGAACATATTCACCAGTAATAATCCAATTAACCTGATTGATTCGCTTCCATTCGTATCATATGAAATTCCAGTAGAACCTTTTTCACATAGATATTCTCGATCGGATGAAAAATTATCCTCTCATTCTGGATTATGAATTTTTCATCGCACAGCAAATCGATGGGCAGTTGTGAAATGTTCTATACAAGACCCAGTAATTGCTTTGACAAATGCATCGTTTTATGACAGAGTTACAGAGTTCCAAAACCCACTCAAAATTTTCGATGTCGCATTCTGGTCCTTTTTTTTTTTGTTGAGTGCAGATCTTTGCCCACTCCGGAATAGTTTGTAAAATTTTCAGAGGGTATTGAAAGCGTATTTATAATTTTATCGACCATTCTGCAATTCATTAACTCTTTGCGGTCGTATGTCTGCTATCAGCCACCACAGCAAGCAATCATACTAAATACTTTATCCTACCACATGCAATAATTTACACTTCATTTGTACGAATTCCAATGTCTAGAGAATTTGATCACGAATCAATACGCAGTTTCTATGGATAATAGATAACGGACTCGGTGTGAACAAAAGATTATTAGCGTGGAGAGATAATACGATCTCATTCAAGGGAAATTATGACTACTTGTGGTGCATGAATCATCATACACAATTTACACTTACACATTAAATCCTAGGAATTGAAAACAAATTTTCCAATGTTTTGAAAAATTGTAACTTTTCGAGAAAAGTAATACAACAAATTTATTTTACACGTCATTCCGCATGAAAAACTATACAGACATTTTTATTCTAAGACTAACTGTTTTCGAAATAGAACAAAATCTATAGAAAATTATATTTGGTGAAAAAAACCATATTCGTAATATCATGAAAACTCGCCCATTATGGAATTGTTTAATTTTTATAGTTTTTGACTATAAACGTCTATGAGTAGCCTGTCACTATAAAAGTCATAGGATCATAGGAAATAGCTCGGTCGTTCACAGTTTACGTGAGTCATTTCCAGAATATGGATTTCAGTGAAGAAGTCCAATGATTTAGTAGAAATATATGAAGCACTCTCAGTCAACTCAATCATTTTATTGATACTTATGGAATACTCTGGTTGGGTGGTGTTTTAAAATTCTTGATCACGGAACAGTTTTTATTTATTTTAGAATGTATCGGTGATTATATTTGAAAAAATATTTATTATTCGTGTCCACGTGGATATAGTTTATACGCCCTCCCCCCTCTCCGTGGACAAGCGTCGACATTTTAATACCCCCTACCACCCCCCTAAAGTTGTCCACGTGGTATGTGGACGGCTCCTTACGAGTTGGGATCAAAGTTTTTTTGAATACACTATAAATTTTATTTTCAGAGAATCGGCAAACGCTCGATCACATCAGAAAATGTGCATAACATTGTGGAGAGGAGCGCAGAGTCAATGCCATGCATCAACCTAAACGTTTGTATGCCCGACGGATCAACGCGGGGGTAATGTGGGTCCGTTTTATCCATAGAAGATAAATATAAATGTGCGTGAGCACATAGAATTTACCCCTTCATCAATATTTAAATTTCTCTCGTGTTTCATCAGTTCTCATCATCGTTATCAGGTTACTGTGATTGATTGGTAAGTGTTTCGCAGTTGATTATAAAATAAAGGGTGTGTCACATCAAATTGCATCACGGAAAAAACGCTGTAGAAATTTAATTTTTAGGAATTATATCTTTAGCTTTCGCTTATAATCAGATAAGAGTGTATAGATCACGTTGGCCATGCTTCACTGTCAATTTTTCGTAAATTTGGAAAAATGTCGTCGAACGAAAAAGAGCGTCGTGAATTAATCCTGTGCACTCATTTCGAGAATCCGGAGTTGTCACATCGGGACATCGGTAAGATGCTGGGAATCGTCCAATCCACGGTCAGCAGAGTACTAAAACGATACTTCGAGAACCTAACCATCGACCGGAAGGTGAAAAACGGCAAAAATGGATGCTCCGTCAGTGAAAAAGATCACAAGCGCGTAGTTAAGCAGTTTAGACGTGATCCGAGAAGTTCGGTCCGGGATGTCGCCAATAAGCTGAATTTGTCAAGTTCATTCATCCAGCGGACCAAGCTACGGGAGGGCCTGCGTACATACAAGGTTCAGAAGGCTCCTAACCGCGACGAAAGGCAAAACATGGTGGGGAAGACGCGAGCCCGGAAGCTGTACACCGAAATGCTGACGAAGCCACATTGCCTGGTAATGCACGACGAAACCTACGTCAAAGCGGACTTTCGTCAGCTGCCGGGCCTGTTGTTCTTCTCCGCAGAGGACAAATTCAGCGTTCCGGAGGAGATTCGCAAGCAGAAACTATCCAAGTTTGCCAAAAAGTACATGGTGTGGCAAGCGAACGGCTCTTGCGGAAAGCGAAGTGCCCCCTTCGTGATGACCGGCACGGTAAACGGGCAGGTTTACCTTAAGGAGTGCCTACACAAGCGCTTACTACCACTATTGAAGCAGCACGAGGGCCCGACCATCTTATGGCCGGATCTCGCTTCGTGCCACTATTCAAAGGACGTGTTGGAGTGGTACGAAGCCAACGGGCTCACCTTCGTGCCAAAGGAAATGAACCCGCCCAACGCGCCGGAGCTTCGCCCAATAGAGAAATATTGGGCGATTATGAAGCAGGCCCTCCGGAAGAACCCAAAAGTTGTCAAATCGGAGGCGGACTTCAAGAGAAAATGGATTTCTGTTCAAAAAAACTACAACCTGACGTTGTACAGAACCTTATGGACGGGGTAAAGAGAAAGGTGCGAGCATACGGGCTTGGGCTCGAAGTATGAATAAAAAGAAAATGCCAAAAGTTGTTTAGTAGTTTTTATTTTACTGTCTAAAATTTTCAAAAGGATCGGTCTACTGGGCGAATTTCTACAGCGTTTTTTCCGTGATGCAATTTGATGTGACACACCCTTTATAATCAAGTGTAATGTAATTTTCGTTCAAAATATTACAAAGTAAAGTGTCCGAAATTTGATTTTTTTTATAAATAGTGTTTGATTCTTATTCGCTTCATTTGAATAGCTCGATTGTCTTGCGTTGCTTTCTTCAGAAATTCAAATGGCTTACGCCGAAAAAAACAAATGGCTTCAGTATTCTTGGACATAAAGGGGGCCTTTGATTCTGTTTCAATAGAGGTTTTGTCAGACAAATTACACTCTCGGGGTCTGCCGCCTCTATTGAATAATATTTTATATAACTTGCTTTGTGAGAAACATTTGAACTTTTCTCACGGAGATTCGGCAGTAAGTCGGTTCTCTTACATGGGCCTCCCCCAGGGCTCATGTTTAAGCCCCCTTTTATACAACTTCTATGTAAGCGACATCGACAATTGCCTTACACAAAATTGCAGCCTAAGACAACTTGCAGATGATGGAGTGGTGTCTGTCGTAGGATCAAACGAATTCGACCTGCTAGAACCCTTACAAGATACTGAACGATTTTTCAACCTGGTCCATTGGGCTAGGGATCGAATTCTCCACGAAGAAAACAGAGATGGTGTTTTTTTTCTAAGAAGCATAGACCAGCAAAATCAAAAAGCTTCAACTTTTGGGTAAACCGATCACTCATGCTATGTCATTCAAGTATCTTGGGGTATGGTTCGACTCCAAATGTACTTGGGGGGCCCATATTAGGTATCTGAGTAAAAATGCCAACAAAGAATAAACTTTCTCTGTACAATTACCGGCACCTGGTTCGATACAACATTATAAGATCTTCGGGATGGGCGAAGATCTTATAATGTTGTATCGAACAACTATTCTCTCAGTGATGGAGTATGGCAGTTTCTGTTTTCAATCAGCTGCCAAAACACACCTCATTAAACTCGAGCGAATTCAGTATCTTTGTCTCCGTATTGCGTTGGGATGTATGCCCTCAACGCATACCATGAGTCTCGAGGTTTTGGCAGGCGTACTCCCACTAAAAGATCGCTTCAATTTATTATCTCTTCGGTTCCTCATCCGGTGTAAGGTTATGAACCTATTGGTGATCGGAAATTTTGAGCAGCTGATCGGGCTAAATTTTCATTCTGGATTCATGACTTCATATCATGAATTCATCTCCATGCAGGTTGATCTATATTCCCAACCGTGTTTGTTTTCCTGACTACGTCAATTCCTCTGTACACTTTGATCTGTTCATGAAGGAGAAAATCCATGAAAATCCAGATTATCTTAGATTGGGGTTCGTTCCTACGATCTTCAATGCAAAGTATGGGCGTGTCAATTGTGATAATATGTACTTTACTGATGGGTCATCTATGAATGAGTCCACAAGATTTGGAGTGTTCAACGAATTTTTTAGCACCTCACATAGTCTTCAGAATCCTTGCTCAGTGTATATTGCTGAATTGGCAGCAATTCATTGGGCGTTGGACAGCGTCGCCTCACGACCTGTTGAACACTATTACATTGTAACGGATAGTCTTAGCTCTGTCGAAGCTATCCGTTCAGTGAGGCCGGAAAAGCACTCGCCGTACTTCCTTGAGAGAATACGAGAAATTTTGAGTGCTTTATCCAGATGCTGTTATGTCATTACCTTTGTCTGGGTCCCATCACATTGCTCAATTCCGGGTAACGAGAGGGCTGACTCATTGGCAAAGGTAGGTGCAATTGAAGGCGATATTTATCAGCGTCAAATCGCCTTCAATGAATTTTATTCTTTAGTCCGCAAAAATACCATCGCTAACTGGCAACGCAAGTGGGATGAAGATGAATTGGGCCGTTGGTTTCACTCGATTATCCCTCAGGTTAGCCTCAATCCGTGGTTCAAAAGTCTGGAATTGAGTCGGGACTTTATTCGCACCTTCTCCCGACTCATTTCCTGTTCGTTAGATGCACTACTCTTTCGTTTCAATCTTGCCAGCAACAATCTCTGTGTTTGTGGCCAAGGTTATCGCGACATCGAGCACGTTGTTTGGTCGTGTGAGGTTTATCTGGTCGCCAGATCGAATTTAGAAAACTCCCTTCGGGCCCGAGGAAGACAGCCCAATGTGCCGGTGAGAGATGTGTTGGCTCGGTTAGACCTTGATTACATGTCCCATATATATGTTTTCCTTAAAGCTATCGATCTTCGTGTGTGATTGTCCCTACATCCTTATACCCTCCTTTCCTTCCTTTGCGGGTAATTCGTCCCCTAGCTATGAATAGTAGAATAAGTTGAAATGTAAATAATCTATAGATATACGAATAGATTTAAGAATTGAGTGTTCATCAACATTGTTACAATTTCCTTATGTCCCATCCTTCTCCTAAAAATATGTCACCCTTCTAAACTCGAGTACACCGCGAGTAATCGGTTTTCCACCTTACTAACCATAGATGTAAGAAAATTGTTTATATATATATAGTTTTAAAATTATATTTAAGAATTCGGCTCCTTTAAACTTAAGTTACTGAGCCTGCATAAAAAACTAATTAATAAAAAAAAATTTGAATAGCATTTTATTCGATGATTTTTTTTTATGTTTTTAATCAAATAGGTACCAAAGTAGAAAGCTTAAAAGCACATTGAACTAATATATTACAAATATCAATCAAATAATACCTGTGCATAAAGTTGAGATCTGTTTTCAGCATCAAACACCTTAAGTGTCCGAAATATGATCCAGGACGGTAATTGATTGGTAAAGTAATTGTTTATTCAGCGATAGCAAGCAAGCATATACACTGTAGTAAAAATACAATGCAAAAATACTAATTGATCGAGGTGTAATGGAACTTTATAAAGTTACCATGTTTGTTTACATTGCGCTACGTAGACAACTTAATTATAATTAATTTAGGGTATACACAAAAAAGAAATGCTTGTAATGAATCAAAAGTAGTATAATAAGATAACAATTCATAAACTCGGATCCCTTAAAAAAGATGATAAAGTTGCTATGAATAAACTGATCAGACGTCCTGCGTTACGCGGAACAGTCCCGCATTTCAACAAAATGTCCCGCGTAAGATTACGTCCCGCGAAACGTCCCGCATTTGGCAAAAGGAACGAAAATGTCCCGCGATATCAATATATTTCAATATTACAATTTGATCATGTTGATTTTCTTAAATGGATGAACCACAAAATGAAACTTTTATTCGTCAGACTGTTCAAGGGCGCTTCCAATGCATTCAACGATTAATACGTTGAGCTGGTTTCATCGCACCGACAGTGGACTTTTTGTTTAGAGAGTGTCAACAGGAAACGACAGCAACAAAATCGGAAAATTGATTTTTATAAAGATTTGATTTTTATAAAGATCTATTTTTAAGATTTTTATAAAGATTTATAATGATTTTTATAAAAGTCCCCTATTGATCCGCAGGGACCAACGTGAGTCAAACGAAAAGTTCATCTTTGGCCTTCTAGCTCGGTCAGGGCTTAACGTAAGCTCTAGTGTATGCTGGACAGGAAGAGGCAGGGTTATTTGATGAAGTATCGCAAATGAAACAAATGTTGGCCGGAACCTCAATCATCGCTGATGAAAAGATGTATGTCGACATGTTCTTTTACCTTTCCGTGACTTTGGTAGTCAGCTATCTCTCCATTTTGGCCATTCGCTTAAAAGTTTTCTATAGGCCGCAGCTGGGGTATGTTGAGAAGGTTGGCGGTCTACGCGACAATGTTTATCTCCAGCTTTTAGTCTTCCATTATGAGCACGAAAAGAAGTTTTTCACTTCTTTCGCAGGAAAGAAGTTTTTCACCAGCACTTGAAGCTACTCCTTCTGGGTGATTGCCTGCTGCTCAGATTTCCTGCTGCCGGTCTCGTCTGACGCTTCCGCATTAAAATGTCCATTTTGGCCAGATTCTCCTTCACCGTTTGGTCGGTTGTTTCAATCTCCCGCCTTAAGGAGCGACAGGGAGAGGATGTTGTAAATACCAGATCGGCTATATCTGGCGGACACAAAGTGTCTCAGGATGTCCAACTCCTTTGCCGTGGGGTGAAGCTTATAGTACGAAAAAATCATGAAGTTGCTTGACAGTGCTGCTGCTGCTTACCAACAGCCCTGAATAATTTTTGTTGTAGTCTTAATAAGCGTAATATTTAAGGAAAAATTTGTTCCATTAAATTATTTTTTGTAGTTTTTTTTTCATCGCCATCCGAAAATAGTCCATTTTTTTAATGCATATGGTAACACTAAATTGGATGAAAACTGGATTGAAATTTTCGAGCATTCCATTCGGTAATTTAAAGAAAATTGTTGAATTTGAATCGTGCCTGCCAGGCTTTAATGCTCTAACTGAGCGAGTAATTTTCAGGCGTAAACAAAACCTAAACCTCCGAAAAATCACAACTGAATGACGATACTTAGAAAGAAATAATACAGATCAGGTTTAATTGCAAGGACACATGTTAAGTGTTTCACGAATTAATGAGACTCGCTAAACTGTGGTTTATTTTCACATAACGTATATACATAACGTTTTGTTTTTTGTGTCCCGCGTTAGACCTTTGACCATCTGGTCACTTTAGCTATGAAGTCAAATTCTTAGGATACGGGTTTCTGATAGAATTATGTCTTCCTAAATAAATTAATCATGTACATTTTAATTTAAATTTATATTTCTGCTCTCGCCCAGTTCAGTAGCTTCTGTTTCTACAGCTTCAACACCTACGAAGATAGTTTGTGGCCTTTTCAGATCCAATTCAGAATCTCCAATGTCTTCCTGATACCTTATATATGATGTATTATTCTGTGCATATATTGCTGAAGTATTAACGAGTTTGGGCGTTTCATTATGTTTTGTTCAAAAAAATAATAAAGTGCAAAACGTTGAACAAGAAATATCAAAATATCGGTCATCGAGTCGATAAACCATTCAAAGTCCGTTTCGATCTTCGGTTTCGGTCGTGGTTGAACCTTTCTAGATTACATTTAACAACGAATTACAGTGAAAGCCATCTTGTTTCAAACGAATTCAGTATTTTCAATTTTTTTGAGCTTCAATATTTGCTTCAATTCCTTTAATTTAGTTAGTCTCATTTGTTCACTTTATGCTGTACGAAAGATATCTTTAAATGTGTAGACCGAAATGCGTTTTCCTAACACGGACAAGACCGATTGGAAATTTTATAATTCTTATGATTCTTTTAGATATATTTTAAATCCTTAAAATATGAACTATCCAAGCAAAACGGTTTCCTTGGACAGTATGAGTGCTCTTTTGAAATTCACATTCTCTGTGCTTTAGTAAGAAAAAGAGAAAACAGTGTAGTTTATTCATTGTAACGATATTCAATGACACAGACTTTTGCATTTTATGCCCTGGATCAAACATGAGAAAGCAGGACATCACGCTACATATGAATGTCAAAACCAAACCCATTCAGACTGATTTTATTGTTATATTTTTCAAATATCTAAAACGCAAAAAATTATTTTTGACATCTAGCTCTGACTAATTTTTGTTTTAAAGTTTTGAAACATCTGTAAAATCTGCATGAAACCCAAAAAATCTGTAATCTGTATCTACAGATTCTTCGCCCTAAAAAGTCTGAGTCTGAGTATAAATACAGAATTCTGTAGATACGACCAGTCACTGAAAATTCGATGACGGTGTTTGTTCAATTCGTGAATGGAATGTTTCTTGTTGTAAATAATTTTTTATCAAGTATACATTGATTAAAATTTATTTTAAATAAAGGAAAATTTCTTTCAAAAATTCAACAAAAACCTTCTTAAATTACCTAATATATAAAAATCTGACCAGTATCCGTACAAAGATTCAGAAAACGCGAAGGAAGTTGAAGCAGATTATACTTCATGGAATTGTCCGAACCCCGTTTGTGAAAGCGTGAGTAAGTAAGAACCGGTAACCAAGATGAAACCCTGTAATAGTAATCAATGATTTCATACAAATCTTAGCAATGTCCTAATAAATCATAAAACACAAACAAAAATTCCACAGTGCAACTATATTCGGTTGACGTCACAAAACCGAACTTGTCCTGAAAATTTCCACGTGTTCCCCTCCTCGGTATCTCATTTCCACCAACAGACACCTGTATGAGTAAACAATCCTCTCCACCGGAAATGGCCGGTTACATCCGATGTAACTCAGCGCGCTCACACGTAACTCACACTTTGGGGCCAGTACTTGGCAACTCGGATAAGCCACCCACCACCGAAAGCCGATGGAAAATCCACCGGAAAGTTTGTTAGCGCTCAGAAAACAAAACACAACACAACAAAAATGGTTTATAATAACAAAGTGCGGAAATAGCGAACGAAAATGTCTCTCACAAATCTGCCGCCACAAACTCCCCCCGGGACCTGTCTCTCGGTGGTTGTGAGCGAAAATAGGAAAATAGACTTCGCTCGTTGCGGTTGTCTCGAAATATTCTGTGAGCAGCCCGACCGACTGGAAATACTCCGAGGCGAGGTCAGTTTGAATAATTCATGAGAAGCGGAAGCGGAAAATGGATCCGATATTTAGTTGTGACCAGCCTGAGAGTGCACAACACCATTGTCGGCTTCGCTGCACCTCTCGTTTTCGTTCGGTTTTGTTGTTGGCCCACCCACCGGAGCGGGAATAATTTATTCTGCAGAAAGTGGGAAAATCGTGACCGCGAGAAACAGAACATAACTCGGTCAAGGGGAGATGTGTAAACAAACAAACAAACAGAGAAAAAAAACTGTTGTGACTGCTATTGTGTGTTGGGAGTAACATGATATTGCTGTTGGGTTTGTTTTTTTCCTGACATTTGTGGAGCGGCGATGACAATTCGATTCTCGGGTGTACTATTTTTTATTCTTTAGTGTAAGTATGTGAATTACGGTACATTTATATTTCATGCATTTCATATTTTATATAGATTTCCGCAAAGGTAACATGTTTTACACTAAGAGGAGCTTCATCGCAATAGTTTCAATATTCAACATTCAATATTTAACTCTAATTACGTATACCGTTTTGAATCATATTTCAGACGCTCAAGGCATGTGATGCAGAAAACCAGTTCTAAACTTTATGCACAGGTATTATTTCGTTGATATTTTTTAATAAATTAGTTCACTATGCTTTTAAGCTTTCTACTTTGGTACCTATTTAATTGAAAACATAAAAAGACGGGTGGGTAATGTCGGGACTCGAGCACTCCGACGGCCGAAACTCTATAATCGCTGTTAGGTATACTGGTGCTCCGGCACCAATCCGTTCGGCCTAGTTACCCTTGCGGAGCAATCAGTGAATGCGACCAACAGGGAACTGGAGACTTGCACGGTTCGAGTGAGACTTTGCCTTTCCCTTAACTTGTCCTCCTTTGTTACGCCCACGATGCCGATGCCGTACAACCACACGGGTTTACGGTTTGAAAGAAAATAATTTTTTTTTTTGCATAAATTCATTTATATTTCTTATACGTTTTTGGTTAATACAAAGTTCTATACATTTTAATTGGCCAGCTAACGCTTCACATCTTTGTTCATCTTAATTTGCATAATAGAATGCTAGGTACTGTTTGTATTTACTATATCTAATTTTTTTTTAATTATAAACATTTGTATTTTTTTAATTGTTATAATAAAACTACCTACTTAACCTAAGACCTTAAACTACTATATACAAATTCCGTACAATTTCATGCACGGAAGAGGAGCACCTCTCTCCAAATTTTTGTATGACGTTGTCAAACTTTATTTCTAGGGTATTCAGACAGGCTCTTTCATGACTGTCTAATGTGAGTCCTAGATAGGTGACTTCTTTGGACCATTCAATAAGGGAGTCTCCGAACCGAATTCTCACGTTGTCAGTGGGAACAAGTTTAGGAGACCTTGAATGCGGGAAAAGGATAGTCTGGGTCTTCCCCGCATTGATTACAATTTTCCAACTTGTGTAATATTCTGTTAAAGCATCCAGACCGCACTGTAGTTTGCGAGTCAGAGCGCTGATTATACGACCCTTAAACATAATCGCGGCGTCATCAGCAAATTGAGACAGTGTTCCATCACCGGGAAGCGGTGGAATGTCTGCAGTGTATATGTTATATGAAATGGGCCCAAGGATACTTCCTTGGGGCACACCTGCATTTATGTTGAATTGCTCTGAACACACATTATACAGGGACACCCGGAATGATCTATCAGAGAGATAATTTTTAATTATCTTTATCAAATACATCGGAAAATTGTATTGATGTAGCTTGAACACCAGACCATCATGCCATACGTTGTCGAAGGCCTTTTCAATGTCCAAGAGCGCCATTGCTGTCGTCTTGGATACCGACTTGTTCCGCTGAATGATGTATGGTGGATCTTCCCTTACGGAACCCAAACTGTTCCTCAGGAAAGATACCATGTTCATCTGCGAAAGAAAGAATTCGGGATTGAATACACTTCTCGAAAAGCTTGGAGAGGGCAGAGAGTAAACTGATGGGTCGGTAACTCTTGGGGACAGAAGGATCTTTTCCCGGTTTCAGGACTGGGATGACTTTTGCTAACTTCCACACAGAAGGGAAGTAGCTAAGCTCCCAGCATCTATTTAAAATTTTTGCTACAAAAGCAAATGAGCCGTGGCTCAAATGCTTGAGCTCGATGTTAAAAGTGTTGTCAAAACCGGGGGCCTTCATGTTCTTTGATCCTCTGATAAGACCAATCAGCTCATCAGCAGTGACTTCTGACCCCTCCGGAATAAAACTTTCTGATCGTTCGACCACAGAGACTCCCTCAATGACGTCATGCTCGTGAGGACTGATGATGTTATGCCCGAGGTTGTGAGACGACACAAACTGTTGCCCCAACGCATTCGTTTTTGCTATGGGTGTTAATAAAATGTTACCTTCATGTGGACCTCCAGATGAGAAAAGCGGAGGCACAGGCTTTGGTTTCTTTTTTAGAACTTTAGTCAAAGACCAGAAGGGTTTCGAATGAGGAGGAATTTGACGGAGTTTATCACGAAATTCTCTATTTCGAAGCTCTCGAATCCTATCCTGGATTACCCTAGTCAGATTGGTATACGTTATCTTTTTGTTCCGATCGCCAGTACGCTGGTACTGACGTCGATACATATTTCGTAAACGAATAATGTGTTTGGTTGTGCTATCTATTTGGAGAGAGGTACTCACCTGATGTTGTTGAAGCGGAACCGCCCTGTCACGAGCTGTGGTAATCGCTCGTTGAAAGGATTCCAGCGCCAGGTCAATATTCTCCGGAGAATCTAAAGGCTGATTGGGAGTGATGTTGTTATCAACAACATGTTGGAACTCGCCCCAATTTGGTCGGTGATAGTTTCGTCGGGAATGATTGGCCACCGTATCAGCAGAGGCACCCAACTTAAGCACCACCGGGAAGTGGTCGGATGACAGTTCCTCGAAGACGAGTGGATCCTCGGAAATGGCCATATTGGTCAGGAAAATGTCCAGAATAGAGTGAACTCCCGATCTGGAAATTCTTGTTGGACTGTTCGGCGCCTAAGATATTTTTTTGGGGTCCGCGTGTTTTATACTCTAGCGGTACACACTCACAGGATAGAGACAAATCGGCAGACTCAGCCAGAGGGGCGAATCCAACGAGACGAACGAATGAGCGTGCAAAGGGAGCGATGGCAAAAAAATACATTCATTACGATTTGTTCGCTCGTTGGATTCACATGCAGGCTAAAAAGGGTCCTTTTCAGGATCACAAAATTATCTTCAATCTAAAGAGTTTATTGTTTTGTTGTCACTCGATATCCCCATCTTGTTCGGCTAAACCTTTCTGTTTAGCGATTGCATTTACCACTCGCCACAGCTTTCACAGTTGGAAAATTTCTTCCCATCCAGCTTGTGACATATTTTACAGTAAATTACATTCAATGGCACGTCGCATTACCACCACTCAGTATCGGATTGGAGGTAATTTTAACCTGTAATTGAACATTTGCGATGACAGTGGTACAGTGTCGACCTTCAATGTGGGGTCATAATTTGGACCCCGAACTCTATGTTTACAAAAATGTCCAACTAAATATGTCGCATTACAGGTCCGTCCAATTAGCTAAATGTCGAGATAAGTGTAAATTACTGTACTTTCAATCTAGAAGCAATTTAAGAATTGGTGATAATCAATAAGCTCAGAACAACTGCCAAATTCACATACTCATCAGATCCTGGCAAACAAATTACGAAAAAATCAATTTGTGTTTTATTATTATTTTGGATAATGTTTTATAAAGCATTGAACTGTATTTCCTAAACTCTTTTTTGGAAGGTTTAATGGCCCTGAAAAGCGCCTTGTTTTATGGAATGGTTCTAATTTAGAAAACTTAGTACTCGTGGTTTTGAAAAAAAACCATTTCGAACGCCCTCGATGCCGCCTTGTTCTGGATTTACCACCAAAGCAGTTTATATAAAGAACAAACTTTTTTCTTCTGCTATCTGATGCCGTTTTGCGATTGCGTTTGCCACTCGCCACTCGCTGCAACTGCCTGTTGTCTTGATGTCCACCGAACCGAATGTGTTCTGTTCCGAATGCGGGTTTTCTTATCGTCGGGGGCAGCTTTGCCAGCTAACTCGATCACTTCGGCGGCCGAAACTATATAACGCCGGCTAGGTGGACTGGTGCACTGGTACTAACGCGCTCGGCCTAGCTACCCTTGCGGGGAACTCCAGATCAACACGGTTCGAGCGGGATTTTGCCTTTCCCTTCACTTTTCCTCCTTTACCATGTCCAGACATGGCTGCTTGGGTTGGTTTGTTGATGTGTTGTGATGCGAACCGATGTGGTGTACGGTTTGAATGAGAATGATCGTTACGGCAGCGGAGCGGGGATTTTTAAGCTGACTGGCTGGCTCGAGAATTACGCATGTGTGAGACTGCGACCAACGTTTCGTTCATTTTTTTCTTTTTCCTTTCCAATCGTGCTTCATTCTATTTCGCTGCTGCTCTGGTTGACCGTTTTGGTCGGTACGATTTGAGGAGCACAAAATGGACCAATCAAAAATGGGCACATAGTGCATTTTGACAATGCTTGATATTTCACAATTATTCAATTATTTATCTCAAGAAAAATGAAATGTTATTCGTTATGATAGATGCGTAGATATATTTCCTATCAATTGATGCAAAAACCTTTGCGATCTATTGAGAAATGCTCGAGTTATAAGCGTTCCAAATCTTGCATTTTTTCCTACTTGTTCAGTGCCTAGATTTCCATTTCACCCCCTATATCTTCTGGTTAGACGTAGTCCTACGTCTAAAAATATTGTAAAGCGTTGTATCTAGGACACTACCGCATATTTTCGACGTAGAACTACGCAATTACATTGCAATCCACTTGTTCACCACTTCGAATATTATTTTAGAATGCATCGAAATTCTAGTAATAGATTATGTTCTTCGTTACAAATAAATTTGATAAACGTCCTTTTACGTTTGATATGATGCCTAGGACTACCAAAATATATGAACGGAAGAATTGTCAAACGATCATTGTATTTTACATTTCCCTCTGAAATTATAGCACCTCTCATGCTTACGTAGTTCTCGAACCGCGAAAGTTATTTTACCTTTAGTATCTGAAATGACGATTTTCCCATGCTTCTCAGTTAAAAAGTACGTTTTAGGAAAACATATTCTAGTCTGCACAACGACAAGCGAGTGCAAAAGTACTCAACACCAAAAAATAACCCCGACTTGCATGTATATTTGCAAAGCGGATTTCCACAGGTACATCGATTTTGAAGTCTGTGTTGCAGAAACCGTAAATCGGGCAGTTAGGGCGTTTAGATAACGCTTGACATTTTACTGTTATTCAATAGTTCTGTTCAGTTCCACACCGACCGAACTGAAGTGACAGCATCTCGCGGCATGCAGAATTTGCACACCACACCACACACCACGAGTTACCCTTCCCACATTGCAACTATGAGCCAGCCATCGCTAAAGCACGCTGTGCTCGACGGCATAAAAATGCAATGCTTGTCGCGGCACTGGATTCAGTTTTGCGTGAGCCGTGGTGCAGTGTAAATCGGAGACCAGCAGAAAGAGGAAGAAAACAACATCAGCAGCAGCAGCAGCAATGAAACTGCACCGTCGGCAGTAAGAAGTTGCACCGCCGGCAAGAAGAAGATCGTTTCGGTGCTACTCCATAAAAGTAATGCGCCCACAGCGGAGCGCATCAGTCATCATCCAACCATCGAACAGTGAAGATCGAAGTGGATTAGAAATAGGAAATATAAAGAGAAAACAGTAGTAATAAAAATGATAGTGTGAAAAACCATTGTTTCCGGTGTTTGCGTCCGACCGCCGGAACATCCAGTCCTCCATCTCTGCCGCAATTAGAGATGGGCAAAACAGTTCACTTTGATGAACGGTTCACTCACTAACCGTTCATCTACGTGAATCAGTTCTTTTGAACCGTTCTTTCGCTCTTTCGTTCAGCGGTATTAAGAACAACATAGAATGTTGGCTGGAACCCAACATCAATAGACAGCTATTAATTGATATCGTTGGATTGTATAGTGTACGTATACGTGATTTATGTAATAATTTGATGCGCACAAAATATGTGCAATTTTTCATATTCTCCTTTTGGACAACACACTGGTTCCATGTAAGATTACATATTTCATAATGTTCATTCAGGGAAAAAAATCAACAGCGATTTTCACTAACAATCAATCACAATAACACGCAATAGGCAAATCAATGAATTGAAAGCAACGAAAAAACTTTTTTCTCAACATGCCCTCACTATAAAATTTTATGTTTACCTAATCCATGAATCGCCCCAGCTTCCCCCAGATTTTTTCTGATAATCACGAAATATATGAATGTTAGGCGGAATTGAAAGAATACATGTAATTGTAAATATATAGTTTTGCTTTTAAAACTATGAAAATCTAATTTAATTTTGAGCTTGAGCTTGAGCTTGAGCTTGGGTAGACTGTACACTTCGTAGTTGCTCTCCGTGATTGACCTGAACCAACCAAATTGCACAAAGAACACACAGAATGACGCTTGGGACTAGCAAATCATTCTCGTTGTGCAATTTTCGGTGATTCGAGCTTTAAACGGTCAATAACGACGCCGGCCACGTCCTTACAGTAAACTATGAAAATTTAATTTAATTTTTAACACAAAATTGAGTATACATTAACAAAATAAACCCTGCGTTAGATGTATTTTGCTCATCATGACAATATCGTTTTATTTTCCTTACAAGCGTTATCGTTATATTTGTTCATTTCGTCCAGCGCAAATCAGTTCAGCTGCACTAGTTCGTTCGCAAACAGTTCGCCCGCAAACACTTCGTTCTCAAACAGTTCGTTCCCAATAAGTTCACTCTCAATCAGTTCTTTCTCATACAGTTCACTCGCAAACAGTTCGTTCTGAACCAGTTCGTTCACAAGCAGTTCACTCTCCATCAGTTCACTCTCAAACAGTTCACTCGCAAACCGTTCTTTCGGAATCAGTTCGTTCACAAACCGTTCGCTCGCAATCAGTTCGTGGGGAGAACTACCGTTCTTTGAAAAAGAACGACCGTTCGTTCACTCTTTTCGGCGAACTAGTTCGTTCGTACCGTTCGTGAACGGTTTGCCCATCTCTAGCCGCAATAAATAGAGTAAATAGAGTTTTCAAGAGAAAGCCTTTCTCAAGGCTCATCGAGTTCAAGCGGTTGCTGCTAGCCATGCTAGTCCAGTCTAACTGCGACGTTGGCTTCATGAGGCGAAGCCAACCCAAGGAGTCTGGCCCAGTTGCCCTCCTGGGAAGGAACACAGCGGTTCCTGCTCCCACCCGGCTCGGTTCCCGCTGGGAACGCGAAGACCCTTATCGACCGGCGCAATTACAGTCCACTGCAGCCCCAACAAGTTCATTTCAACTAAAATAACATTTTATTAATTGCGATAGACGCGTAGAAATATTTTCTATCAATTGATGCAAAAATCTTTCCGATCTGTTAAGAAATGTTCGAGTTATAAGCATTCGAAATACGGGTAGGGTTAGCACACAAATCGGTATAACAAATGCATGGAAAAAAAAGGAAATTCTTCAGTTTTCGTGAATTTAAACCGTTTAGAGATTGGCGAATTGTAATGTACAGTATATCCAACAAATCTTAGAGAATTTCCGATTCGATTGGTATGTAAATCATGAGAATTCGTTCACAGTGAAAATAGTCATTAACGTTAACTTCATTTCATAAAAACGTGACCTGTTTTCTGATTTGGCACCCTTCCTGAAAGACGTAGTTCATCGTCAAAATCATCGAATGAAATGCTTTTCAAATGAAGCTAATAAGAACTAAACTTCGAACACTATTTATAAAAAAAAAATCAGACAGATAAAATTCAAATTTCCTTTAGTTTGTAGACGTTTTAATATTGCTAATTTAACTTTATGTGGTATACCTTTTTTAGCTGGATATTATTCAAAATATTTAATTTTATAAGTTGTTATACTTTCTTATGTAAATTTTAGACGTAGGATTACGTCTTTCAAGAACATATTGAACAAATTTGTCAAATTTCAAACGCTTATTGCTCAGTCATTTGATGATGGATTGATGATATTTTTGCGTCAATCGATTTCGGCACTCCATAACAATTTTTCACATCGAATAAAATAATATATATGTCATGAAACTAACTATCGAACAATTGAAAAATCTCAACCCCTATCCTAACCGAAATATCAACTTCTGATTGGTCGAAATTGACGACACATGCTGCGGCTCATGTACTTACAGCTATTGGTCCGTTATTTCCTAATGGATTTACGATATATTTGCATCAATCGACCTGAGCACTCCATAACAATCCATTACAACGAATAAAATAATATATTATACGAAACTTGCTATCAAACAATCGAAAAATGTCCAAACGAAAATACCTCTTTCGGATTGGTCGAAATTGAAATTGAAGTAGAGGGGACCTTTGTTCCCACCCTAACAGAGACATCAAAACCAAGATGCCTGAGAGAAATCGGCATTGCAAATACATGAAAGTAGGGGGAGCTTTCGTTCCCACCGAAATGTGTTCCCCAACAGAGACATTAAAACCTAGGTGCCCGGCGGAGATCGGCATTGCAAATATATGCAAGTCGGGGGCATTTTTATATTGCAAGAAGAGTAAGGGATACGATTATTTCCAGCACATAAAATTCAAATTTGGAACTTTAACGTTGGTTGCTTCGTGAAAGGGTCTGGCCGGGTAAAGGAGGAAAAAATGCCCCCAAACCAAATCACCAGCTGTATAACAAAAATTGCATAGGATATTAAATAAGAAAGGCGGTTTTTTTGATCCCCTAATGTGGTTTAACATAGGATCTATAGTGAAAAACGTACTTTTTCGTTTATTTCACGCCATCCTCGAAAACTTCGAGATCAAAATTTGCAAAAAATACTGAATGTGCATCTTACTACGGTGTATCAAGAAAAATTATCAAAAAAAACTCATAAAAAATTGAAGTATTAAAAAAATATTGAAATTTTTAAATTTTTTGTTTTTTGATTTGGAGATTCAGTACTACTTTAATTCATATTTAAATGTGTTCCTAGGGTTTTTCTAGATATGTGTGATTTTTTCCAGATTTTTTCAGTGTTGCGCGGTACAAAAAAAATTTTTTTTTTATATTCCCGAAGCGTCTGCCTGGGTAAGGGAGTAAAAGGTGCCCCCAACCCAAATCACCAGTTATATGAAAAATATTGTATAGGGTACTAAATATGAAATTATGATAGTAGTACCATGTATTTGAGTATATTATTATATGGTACAACATAGGATCTATGGTGAAACATGCACCTTTTCATTTTTTTCACGCCATTCTCAGTAGCTTTGAGCGAAAATATGAAAAAAAATACTGAAAGTACATCTTACTAAGGTGTATCGATCAATATTTTCAAACAATTTTTCATAAAAAAATATCAAATCCTTAAAAAAAATTAAATAATTTTAATTTTAATTTTAAACTAAATTTTATTTTTTTTATTTTGTGATTCAGTGCTACTCTAGTTTGTATGCAAATTTCTTCCTAGGTCTATTTTAGGTACGTGTGATTTTTTTCCGAATTTATAAATATATAGTATAATATAAATATATTTTCAGGCATTTCGAAATTTTGAAAAAAAAATTCTTTCAGAATCACTTTTGCTCTAATTTATATTTAACTGCGTTCGTATGTGTTGTTTTCTCCACATGTAGCGTAACTTTTTCTTGAATTTTCAAGAGGATTGCACAAAAAAAATTTTTTTTTGCCTTTGGGCATTTTTAGTTTGATTTTAGAGATCCAGTACTGCTCTAATATTTATTTGAATTTTGTCGGTATATTTAGAGCATTGTGCTGTACAAAGATTTGTTTTCTCGTATCTTCAAATATATGAGATTATCTTTACATTGGATTTAGATGGTTTACCAAATTTATAGGAGTCAGCAGTACGATAGAGCTATGTGAGAAAAAATAAAGTCCTTGTGAAAAGATCATTCGGATTAATGAGAAGAACACTCAATCCGAATTATTTTTTTTTATCTCACAATTGAAAACCACGAATACAACAAAATAATCGGTTTCAAGAAAATAAAAATAATAATGCAGTCAATTAAGAAAATTATTTCTGTATCTCAAAACGCTCTTAAAAATTCAGGAAAAATTACGCCACGTGTTGAAAAAAAGACAAATACGAACGCATTGAAATGAAAAATAAAGCCTCAAAGTTTTTTTTTTACAAAACTACAAAATGCCAGAAAATATATATTTTTTTTTGTACCGCGCATTTAAATTTGTATATATCATTAGATTTTTTGAAGAAAAAATTGTTTGATGATATTTATCGATACACCTTAGTAAGATGTATTTTCAGTATTTTTTCTTATTTTTGTATCAAAGCTATTGAGAATGGCGTGAAAAAAAAAACAAAGGGTAAATTTTTAACCATAGATTCTATGGTGTACCATATAAGGACTCAAATATATGGTACTACTGCCAAAATGTTTTATTTAGTACCCTTTACAATATATTCCATACAGCTGGTGATTTGGTTTGGGTGCACTTTTCACTCCCTTACCCGGTCAGGCCCTTTCATAGGAATGACCGATCGTGTATTGTAAAAAATGTAGCCCAAGTGTAAATGTTAAATTGTGTATATAAATTACTTGAAAAATAAAACGATTCATTTCAATTTTCATAAATAAAAAACCAATGTTTGTTCCCACTCGAGAACGGATCGTCTGGTTTAAGCTGCTTGTATAGCATCGTGTTGTTGGGTTTGATGCGAAAATGGAAATGGGCTGAGTAAACACTCAGAAAGTAAAAATTATAAAATGAAATTACCTTTCAAATATATTTTCTCTACAATAAAATGACATGTGTTTACTGATGAGAAAAATTGATATTTGTGATCGATATTGATGATCATCTTATAATACATAGGTGAGTTTTTTTTTCCTTCATTTCATCCTTACAGAACACAGGAGGCATTTCGTCTAGGGTCACAGAGGGCGGTTTTCATCATATCTCATTCCACTTCGGAATCTTTTATCGTGATACGCACCACCCAACGAATAAATACCATCCTTCTGTCATTATCACTCTGTTGTAAACACTGTTGGAGTGACTAACAATACCCAACAACCAAGCAAAACGATCCTTTTCAGGGCCACCAAATCATCATCAAAGAGTTTAACGACGTAATTCTTCAAACATATCCAAAATCGGCATGCAACAGATATCCTAACGGAATCCTACGTCAACTATGTGGTCGTGTCTCGGACACAACCCTCCTGTGACTTTTTTTGTTAGGGTGACCATTTCCATTTTAGAGTGGTCCGAAAAATCATTTTTTCGCATTTTTGTCAAAAATGACTTTTTTCTAAAATTCATAACTTTCGAACCAGTGGACCAATTCAGATGTTCGACATATTAAAAAAAAAAGCCAATTAGCTGGTCTTTTTTGGAAAAATACTACAGTTTCGTTATTATTGATTGTATTTGTTTTTTATAATTTTCATGGTCTCAGGACCAAAGGCACTATATTTTTTAATATTTTTTCTGGAGAGCTGAGAATTTTTCACATAACATATCTGGAAACCACGGAGGCGCTTTTTTTCGTTTTTGGGTTATGATTTTTCAAAGTTAACCGGTAGTCCGAAAAATCATGAATAGAACTGATGAAACAGGGGAGAAATTTAAATATTGATGACGTAAATTCTACGTGCTCACGCTAAGCAAACGTCAAACTCAAACGATAATGAGTAGTGCTGTTGGATTTTTTCCTACTATGTAATAATTCAAATGTAATTCTCATATGAAATGATAGTGAAAATCTCTTTAGATTATTACCATGGCCATACCATACCATGGATTTTGTTCTGTTCTATTTGCCAAACTATGCGGCAAGTTTGATGACTGAAAACCCCCTTCTAGAATACGAGATAGCGAACACACCAGGAAATGTTTTTACAGTAGGGTTACTAACGAAGGAGAATGGAGAGTATCTATTCAAACAGATAGGCGATATTACATTTTCTTAACACAAGCAAAACCTAAGATTTTCCAGTCGATTTGTTCCACGATTTCTAGGAGAATGCTTCATTAGTGCTGGTGCATAAGAAAAATCAAATTATCAACGCTAATGGAGCGAAACAAGGTAAATATTTCCACCTCGCAATTGATAAGGTATAAAATTTTTCCCAAGTCATTTTACCAGTTCCTATGAGCTCTAATCATGAACTGATGATACGTTTTAGAGTTAAATATGTATGACCTATAAACGGGATCTCCGTTGCTCACACTAGCAAAAAATTGATCCGAGATTCGTTTTCGAGGAATTATATGGACGGTTATAGATAGAGACCTGCATCTGTTTATCTCTATAACTCAAACGAAACCAGAAGTGTTTCTCCGTTGATGATATGTTATGACAATTGACAACTAGAAGTAACAACGGATATTTAGCATTTTCTGTACTTACTGTGTTATTGTCACATGGT
The DNA here is from genome assembly GCF_029784135.1 of Toxorhynchites rutilus septentrionalis. Taxonomy (NCBI): domain Eukaryota; kingdom Metazoa; phylum Arthropoda; class Insecta; order Diptera; family Culicidae; genus Toxorhynchites; species Toxorhynchites rutilus. The sequence goes on from NC_073745.1 coordinate 54,677,813, forward strand.
CAAATACATTGATTAGTGATTGAGACTTACCTGAAACGAGAAATTGAATTAATTATGTTAAGTTTTGAATATTTTACAGTTAATTTTATGACACGAATTGAATAAAATTAACAAATTGTTAAAAAAAAAATCTAAACAATGAATCGGAAATAGAGATTTTTGAGATATAATACTTATTAATATTGAATTCAATTTTGAGTGAGATTTTTTAACAGCGTAAAATGTTATTCTTTCCTAACAGTTCATTGATTTTCCAACAACTTCGTCAAATAGCATATTTTATTAAGGCATCTGAGTTTCGAGTTACGATTTTGCGAAAAAAAGGTCAATGATTTTAAATACCGTAAATCGGGGGAGAATTGATGACGGTTTTCAGAAAAATGTAAATATCTTAGAAATTTCTCATTCAAATTATACCCAATTATTTTTAAGCCAGTACTGGTGTTAAGATCACAAAACTTTAAGAAAATTTCTGTTGTCAAATTTCCGTAAGCGTTAGTATGGAAAGTTTTATGCGGAATATTTTAAAACATAGCTTTGGGGTGAAATTAATAAATCTATTTTTCATTATTTTCCAGTGTAATATGCACAAAAATGTATATAAATTCACTGTTTCCTTTATCTACGGCCATTCAAGTTGTAATTCAAGGGTTTCAGTGTACAACATTCTAATCTAATCCACCTAAAGGTGCTGTCGTGCCTTTCTCATATCTCGATTTGATGATTGATTTGCAGGTCATCCAGAGATCCAGGTTCTGCTGGGCGAAAACTCTTAAAAAGGTCACCAATGTGCTAGTTTCGATAAATTGTTAAGTTCGATATGTCGCATTCGTGTTCTATTTCTGTAAAATTGACGGAATTTTGGGTGGAATAAACACACTTTTTAAACGAAAAATATTGATGGAAATTTGCTATACTCTTTCAAATATGTTTTGTATGTAACAAAGTGATACATTTTCTACAAGTGGGTAGTGTACAAAAATTCTGTCTGATAAGTTTTTTATACTATGGATAAAGTTTTAGCGGAAATGTAGTTAAAAAATATAGAAAAAAAATGTTGAGTTAGATTCAGGACTATGTCATCTAAGTATTCAAGTAACATGAAATAATAATCTGTATTCAAATGTAACCAATGTGAAATTGTTTTCGGTTTGCTAATCGGATAGAGAGTAGATTGCTCCACAACTTCTGTTTTTGATTAAGGCAAGGTTGCCGCATTTCCATTGATCGATTAAATTTGAGTCGAACAGATTTCAGAATGCAAAAGCCGATTTCGTTCAAATCGTGGAATCCGATCGGCTTTCAGACCAATCGGATTCCGGAATATGGGTTAGTGTTTGATATTGTTACCCCCAAAACATGGTTCATGGCCTATGCGGTGATCTGAGGCTTTTACCGCCTTGCGTTGCAGATGGAAAACACGATCACAAGGGTAGTTGAATATCCAATGTAAAAACGAAGAAATGGACAACCATTGACAAATATCAGTAACGCAAACTTTGACGGACTGAAAATCGTTGGGTATTACCACATTCGCCTCAGCTGAGCAAAACGTTCAATGTTTATATTAGTGTTGAGTTTCGCTGTTCAGCGAAAAGCAGTATAAAAGTCCGTGAATAAGGCAAGCAATATGGCTGTGTTTCAAATTCAGAATATCGATGTGACTACTTCTCGATTGAATGACAACGACGAAATAATGCGCCAACAAATTGGCCAGTATATCAACACCAATGAAGTTGTCATATCTTTGGTTTCACAATTCATGAACGGGACCCAACAGTCATGATTTTGGCTATTCATTCAGAAAACCTATTTTTCACTAACGAAACCGTAATTGAATAAAATGAATATTGATTTTCTTTATTTCGTTTTAAACTTTTAGATAAAAATATATTACTTTCTTTCACTTCACATTTTATATATTAACATTATTCTTTTTTTACTTATTTATATATTTTACATCAAACACATCAGTTACGTAAATGAAATACCTTGAAATAAGATGGTTTGATTTTTTTTATTGCTGGCGGTCATCGTCCAAAGCGCTCAATTCCTCTATATGGCATAGCTCTTATCGCCACATATTCGTTTAATCTTCATCAACGAATGGATCAAAAACGTAAAACCATTAAACCATTCAAACATACGTACAATATATTAGTTATTGTTTATTCAATTACCAAAATATTCACTAGAAACAATTTATTTGGCAGAACAACGCTTGCCGGGATATATATATATATATATATATATATATATATATATATATATATATATATATATATATATATATATATATATATATATATATATATATATATATATATATATATATATATATATATATATATATATATATATATGGATTCCTGTCTGTCTGTCTGATTCTTATGGACTCGGAAACTACTGAACCGATCAACATGAAAATTGGTATGTAGGGGTTTTTGAAGCCGGGGAAGGTTTTCGTGATAGTTTGAGATCCCTCTCCCCTCTACAATGTGGAGGGGGGGGGACGGTGGCGCGGTGTCTGCCAAACAAATTAAACACAAATTTCTACATTACTCGGGAATTAATCAAGCAAATGAAATTAAATTTAGCAAATGGAGGTTTTAAGGTGCAATAAATGATTCTATGGTAGTTAGACTCTCCACCCCATTCGCTATCCAACTCTTGACGAGTAAAGTTCAGTGTCGGTATTGTGCGTTGCCACTTTTGCTATTGTGCTATTGGTATAGTGTACGAGTGAAGGTCATTGCTGTCCGCTTTCGAATTGACCTTTTGTGAAGTGGAACAAAGGAAGCAGCGCTCTTGCAGCTTGCAGCCCTTGGCGGCTGTTGAACATCGGCATAACGGGATCGCCATCGTGTGGCTGTCGTTAACGGAAATTATCATCGCGTGACCGTGTGAGCTGTTCTTGCGCTATTGTGTTGATCCATAGCGCGTAGCCTCTGTCTCTCCCTGGTAAGGGCATAAGAGCGCAGTATCGGAACAAATTTTATATTAAGGTACACATATTTAATATTAATATTATTATTCAACTCATATGTTCATTGCTTAATATTATCATAATTTTTTTTTGTTTGTTTTGTTATTTTTTTTTTGAGATTATTGTTAAAATCAATAATAGATTAAAAATAAGACACAATTTTTTGTAAAATGGAGAATAGTGGAGAATCTCCAGAGATGGAGATCTCCGATAATGAATCCCATACAAGATCTGGGAAAAAACATAAACGAGTCCCTCAAAAAGAAGATAATTCTTCTGGGGACGAATCTGCTCATCCTTCCAAGCCCCCCTCTAAGAAAATAGCAAGCCTCCCTTCTGAACCCACTGTTACTTCCACTCCCCCTCTCCCATCATCGATTTCGCTTCCCCCTTCTGATGTTTCCGATCCAACCCAATCCTCGTCCTCGTCCTCGTCTTCTCCCTCTGTTGTCTCCGCTCCACGTGTCAGAGTTTATCCAGAAGATGCACCTGGAACTGGCCCGTGGGTTGTTTTCCTCCGGCCAAAACCAAAAGGAAAAAGCCTTAACGTGATTCAGATCATGAAAGATCTGGCCAGATACTCTTCTGTATCTGAAATTCGCAGGGTTAGACCGAACAAATTGCGGGTTGTCGTGAATGAACGGAAACACGCAAACGAGATTGTTGCTGACCAACACTTCACTCTCGAATATAGAACATTTATACCCTCCCATAACGTAGAAATTGAGGGGGTGATAACTGAAACGGGTCTGACGAGCGAACAAATAAAAAAAGAAGGAAAAGGCAAGTTCAAGAAGCTTCCCTCAATGGAAGTAAAGATCTTGGACTGTCGCCAACTCGGGAAACTCTCCCATGATGCGGACCAAACGAAATTTACGCCGTCCGACTCGTTTCGAGTCACCTTTGCTGGTGCCGCCCTCCCTGACTACGTTATGGTGGACAAATTGAGACTACCTGTGCGACTCTTCGTGCCAAAGCCCATGACTTGCAATAAATGCAAGTCAGTTGGTCACACTTCAGATTATTGTGCCAACAAGGAGCGTTTTGCCACTTGCGGAGAGCAACATGAGGGGAAATCCCGCAGTGCGACTGAGCATAAGTGTCCATATTGCGGAGGATCCCCACACGCGCTCTCAGCTTGTGAAACTTACAAGAGTCGCTGGGAGAAACAGAAGCGCTCTTTAAACGAACGCTCGAAGCACACTTTTGCGGAAATTTTAAAGGGCGCTTCTCCACTGGCCCAACAACAACAACAACCAATCTCAACACACAATACCTTTTCCACGTTGCCAGTTGATGAAATGGAAGCGGACACAGCTAGCGGGGGCACACCGTTTATTTTCAAAGGGAATATCCGGCGCAAAAATGTGACCACTCCCAAAGTTCAAGAACAAGTCCCCCCGGTGATACCCCCTGTTAGCTTGCCTAAAAAATCGAGTGCAGCGGACAAGCAAAATCAGGTTCCTCCTGGCTTCCGTGGGAATAGTTCACCTTCGAACGACCCAGCACTCGAGGGGACATCAAAAACCCCAACTGTCCCTGTTTTTCCGTCCAGCTCAACTTCCCAATCGGGATTTATAAAGTTGTCTGACCTTTTGGATCAAATCTTCAAGTGTTTTAATGTTTCCGACTCCATCAGAACCATTGTCATCTCAATGCTTCCAGTATTAAAGACAATTTTGCAACAATTGATGCAAACATGGCCCCTCCTTGCAATGATTATCTCTCTTGATGTCTAATTTAAATAGAGAGGTCGGAGATATCACTGTTTTACAGTGGAATTGTCGTAGTCTTATCCCTAAATTGGATACATTCAAATTTTTAATTCATAACTTCAATTGTGATGTTTTTGCTCTGTCCGAAACTTGGCTTTCTTCGCGAGATGATATCTCTTTCCACGATTTTAATATTATACGCTTGGACCGCGATGACAGATACGGAGGGGTACTATTGGGGATCAATAAGTGCCACTCATTTTTTCGAATCGACCTTCCACCTATTGGAGGAATCGAAGCTGTTGCTTGTCATGCAAACATCAGAGACAAAGACCTCTGTATTGTCAGCTTGTATTGGCCTCCGAGAGCTGCGGTTAGCCACAAACAACTTGATGACATGTGCTCACTCCTTCCTGAGCCACGATTGATCTTGGGAGACTTCAACTCTCACGGAACTGCCTGGGGGGAATAGTACGACGACAATCTTCATTGTTGATATATGACCTTTGTAACAGCTTCAATATGACCGTTTTGAACACTGGGGAAACAACACGTGTGCCTAAACCTCCTGCTAACCCAAGTGCTCTTGACCTCTCGCTTTGCTCGAATTCACTATCGTTAGATTGCAAGTGGAATGTAATCCAGGATCCCAACGGTAGTGATCACTTGCCAATCGAAATTTCCATCACCATTGGGTCGAATTCTTCTGAATCTATAAACATGGCATATGACCTCACAAGACACATTGACTGGAAAAAATATGCGGACGCGTTTACTCTAGCCATCAACTCCAGAGATGGTTTACCTTCATTGGAGGAGTATAACTTCCTTTCTCGTTTGATCTATGACAGCGCGGTTCTCGCTCAAACGAAACCCATCCCAGGTTCCACTATTCGTCGAAGGCCTCCCAATCTATGGTGGGATAGCATATGTTCCAAGCTTTATGTAGAAAAATCGAATGCATTTAAAGCTTTTCGAAAACGTGGAACCCCTGAAAATTTTCAGACGTATTTGGACCTTGAAAATCAATTTAAAAACTTGATTAAAGGGAAAAAACGTGCTTATTGGCGAAATTTCGTGGGAGGTTTGTCACGAGAAACGTCAATGAAAAAATTATGGAAAGTGGCTCGAAACATGAGAAATCGCTCTTCAACGAATGAAAGCGAAGAATATTCACATCGATGGATTTTTAATTTTGCACGGAAGGTTTGTCCTGATTTCGCTCCTGTGCAAAAAATTGTTCGAGACATACCACAAGATAGGTGCGATCTTGATTCCGAGTTATCGATGGTAGAATTCTCTCTTGCTCTCCTTTCATGTAACAATTCTGCTCCGGGATCGGATAGAATTAAGTTCAACTTGCTGAAAAATCTCCCTGATGTGGCGAAACATCGCTCAATCGGTTTCTGGAGCATAATATTGTTCCAGATGATTGGAGACAAGTGCGAATTATAGCTATTCAAAAACCCGGAAAACCCGCGTCCGACTTCAATTCGTGCCGCCCAATAGCAATGCTGTCTTGTATACGGAAATTGTTGGAGAAAATTATCTTGTTTCGCCTTGATCGATGGGTTGAAACGAATGGCCTACTCTCAGATACACAATATGGGTTCCGCAGGGGCAAGGGGACGAATGATTGTCTTGCGTTGCTTTCTTCAGAAATTCAAATGGCTTACGCCGAAAAAAAAACAAATGGCTTCAGTATTCTTGGACATAAAGGGGGCCTTTGATTCTGTTTCAATAAAGGTTTTGTCAGACAAATTACACTCTCGGGGTCTGCCGCCTCTATTGAATAATATGTTATATAACTTGCTTTGTGAGAAACATTTGAACTTCTCTCACGGAGATTCGGCAGTAAGTCGGGTCTCTTACATGGGCCTGCCCCAGGGCTCATGTTTAAGTCCCCTTTTGTACAACTTCTACATAAGCGACATTGACAATTGCCTTACACAAAATTGCAGCCTAAGACAACTTGCAGATGATGGAGTAGTGTCTGTCGTAGGATCAAACGAATCCGACCTGCAAGGACCCTTACAAGATACTTTGAACAATTTTTCAACCTGGGCCATTGGGCTAGGGATCGAATTCTCCACGGAGAAAACAGAGATGGTGGTTTTTTCTAGGAAGCATAAACCATCAAAACCAAAGCTTCAACTTTTGGGTAAACCGATCACTCATGCTATGTCATTCAAGTATCTTGGGGTCTGGTTCGACTCCAAATGCACTTGGGGGGCCCATATTAGGTATCTGAATAAAAAATGCCAACAAAGAATAAACTTTCTCCGTACAATTACCGGCACCTGGTGGGGAGCCCATCCCGAAGATCTTATAATGTTGTATCGAACAACTATTCTCTCAGTGATGGAGTATGGCAGTTTCTGTTTTCAATCAGCTGCCAAAACACACCTCATTAAACTCGAGCGAATTCAGTATCTTTGTCTCCGTATCGCGTTGGGATGTATGCCCTCAACGCATACCATGAGTCTCGAGGTTTTGGCAGGCGTACTCCCACTAAAAGATCGCTTCAATTTATTATCTCTTCGGTTCCTCATCCGGTGTAAGGTTATGAATCCATTGGTGATCGGAAATTTTGAGCAATTGATCGAGCTAAATTTTCATTCTGGATTCATGAGTTCATATCATGAATTCACCTCTATGCAGGTTGTTCCTTCTTCGTATATTCCCAACCGTGTTTGTTTTCCTGACTACATCAATTCCTCTGTACATTTCGATCTGTTCATGAAGGAGAAAATCCATGAAAATCCAGATTATCTTAGATTGGGGTTCGTTCCTACGATCTTCAATGCAAAGTATGGGCGTATCAATTGTGATAATATGTACTTTACTGATGGGTCCTCTATGAATGAGTCCACAGGATTTGGAGTGTTCAACGTATTTTTTAGCACCTTACACAGTCTTCAGAATCCTTGCTCGGTATATATTGCTGAATTGGCAGCGATACACTGGGCGCTGAACAGCGTCGCCTCACGACCTGTTGAACACTATTACATTGTAACGGATAGTCTTAGCTCTGTCGAAGCTATCCGTTCAGTGAGGCCGGAAAAGCACTCGCCGTACTTCCTTGAGAGAATACGAGAAATTTTGAGTGCTTTATCCAGACGCTGTTATGTCATTACCTTTGTCTGGGTCCCTTCACATTGCTCAATTCCGGGTAACGAGAGGGCTGACTCATTGGCAAAGGTAGGTGCAATTGAAGGCGATATATATCAGCGTCAAATCGCCTTCAATGAATTTTATTCTTTAGAAGAAGATGAATTGGGCCGGTGGTTTCACTCGATTATCCCTAAGGTTAGCCTCAAACCGTGGTTCAAAAGTCTGGACTTGAGTCGGGACTTTATTCGCACCTTCTCCCGACTCATGTCCAATCACTGTTCGTTAGATGCACTACTCTTCCGTTTCAATCTTGCCAGCAGCAATCTCTGCGTTTGTGGCCAAGGTTATCACGACATCGAGCACATTGTTTGGTCGTGCGAGCTGTATCTTGTCGCCAGATCGAATTTAGAAAACTCCCTTCGGGCCCGAGGAAGACAGCCCAATGTGCCGGTGAGAGATGTGTTGGCTCGGTTAGACCTTGATTACATGTCCCATATATATGTTTTCCTTAAAGCTATAGATCTTCGTGTGTGATTGTCCCTACATCCTTATACCCTCCTTTCCTTCCTTTGCGGGTAATTCGTCCCCTTGCTATGAATAGTAAAATAAGTTGAAATGTAAATAAACTATAGTTATACGAATAGATTTAAGAATTGAGTGTTCATCAACATTGTTACAATTTCCTTATATCACATCCTTCTCCTAAAAATATGTCAACCTTCTAAACTCGAGTACACCGCGAGTAATCGGTTTTCCACCTTACTAACCATAGATGTAAGAAAATTGTTTATATATATATAGTTTTAAAATTATATTTAAGAATTCGACTCCGTTAAACTTAAGTAACTGAGCCTGTAAAAATAAACGAATTAATAAAAAAAGACTCTCCACCCCCCTCTCTAAGGGGGGGCTGACATACAAATGAAACACAAATGACCCGGCAAACGTTGTTCTGCCATAAAAAATATTTCTAGTGAATATGTTGATTGTAAAATAAAAAATAACTAATGTATTGTAAGTGTGTTTAAATGTTTTAAATATCTACACATAATTGAAACGTTCGTTACTCTTTCTTTCATACTTGTGTTTGACATACCGAGGTATAGAGTGCCAAGTCGATGACAAAAATTTAAAAAAATTATAGCTGGTAGTGCCCAAGACACGACCGCATTGTTGACGTAAAATTACGCTGTAGTTTAATTCAAGCCACTTGTTTATAACTGCGGATATTATTTTATAATACTACGAAAATACACATGGGAGCAGATACAAATGGGGTTTCAGCGTAGCGAAGATGCACTATTTTTAGGCACGGGTTATGAAGCACGCACGTATGCATACAAATATCCATATATCGATGGTTGAAGCAACTAAATATACACACACTTATCTCCGTTTTGCGCTGCTCTCAACAGAAGCCTTTTCTGTTAATATTGCCAGTCTATATTGGCTTAGCTGTCATCCTTTGTGGAAAGAGTTTTCCTACCGTCATGCGAAACCAAATCATTGACAAAATTCCAGAACATTTAATTTCTTGGTTGAGCTTGATGATTCCCTACACAATTGTGTAGCTCAGAACCTTAATGCAATGGCGTCAGTTTGATGCAATGATTGTAATGCCAGAGACATCGAAAGATACTGAAAGTTTTCCTTCCTTCATTGCTTGAGACTCCAAGCATCTTCAGTTCATTCATCTCTAATCTTCAAAAAGGCCCTTGGAAATCTTTACTTTATCCATAATATTACTCCTCCACCGCATTGCCTTGAGAAAGGCATTCGAGCCCTCGCCGTCCAGCTCGCTCAGCAACAATGTTGTCCAGACGGTGTCCGGTGTCCTCACGAAGAATGAAAGTTTGCCTCAGCGAAATCCACTGTTTATCTTCTAGGCAAATATTCCCCTTCGTTCTTCTTCTTTTCCTCTGTTCACGGAGACGTTGCATCTTATGATTTCCCCTTTGTTGCTCGTCGATAAGTAGCTCGTTATTGACAGCTCTGTTCGGGAAAGCACACAAATGGACAGAACAAATGTATGAGAAAATGGAAATGCTTCCAATTTTCATCAATTTAAACCATATACCGAATATGGGATTGTGATGTATAGCATATCAAACAAATCTTAGGGAATTCCCGATTCGTTTGGTATGTAAATCGCCAAAATCCGTTCGTGGCAAAAATAGTTATTAACGTTAACTTTATTTCATAAAAACGTGACCAGTTTTCTGATTATGCACCCTTAATGAAAGACATAGTTTTACGCCAAAAAAAAAACACAAAACATTCCTTGTATTCCATTCCCGATGTATTTCATTCACGAATCTGACATGTTTGTTCTCTTGAACGTTAAATGTAAATTGAAAAAAAGGAATAAATTTCGTTGTTGCAAATTTGTTGCTCTTCATCGAATGTTTTGCTCAGCTGAGGCGAATATGGCACTACTGAACGGTTTTCCATGTCAATGTCTGCGTTGTTAATTTTTATGAATGATTGTCCGTCATTATCAGTTTTTATTCGTTGATATATTGGACATCCACCTAGGCTTGCGGTCGTGTCGTTGGTGAAATCTTTAAGAAAATGCATTGTACAGTTTCCATCTGCCATGCAAGGCTATAAAAAAAGGCTATGTTTGTGGTAACAATATCGAACAATCACCCATATTTCGTCATTAGCAGGCCCGAAAGCAATTTAAAATGTTGAAATTTGAATGGAAATGTTTATTCGATGTTGTTTGAATACTTAGTAGACATAGCCTTGACCCTAACTCAACTATTTTTCTATAAATCTCCTCGCATTTCAGCCAAAATATTATCCAGAATATAAAATAATTATCAGAGACTATTTTCGTCCGATATTTTCCCTACCTGTAAAGAATGTGTTGTTATGTTACACAGAACACACAATAGAGCCATAGTTCATTTCAAACAATCTACGGATCGATTATTTGGATATTATTTATACCAAAATACTAAAATCGCCATTAAAAATAGGAAATGGAGGTAAACCTTCGAGGTTATATGTACTTTTATGCTAAATTTATAAAAAAAGAAATAAAAATTATTTTGAGTTTTTTTTGGACCACCCTAATCGGTATAAAACATATGGTAATCGGTATCCTAGCGGTATCATATATAGTTTACGTCCTATTCTCATGCCTACCAAGTTTTCAGTGCATAACTTCATGAAAATCGGTCGAGCCGTTTCGGAGGAGTTCGACCACGAACATCGTGACACGAGAATTTTATATATAAGATAGCTGACCCGGCAAACGTTGTTCTGCCATATAAATTACTTCTAGTGAGTATTTTTAGTTAAAATAATAAAAAATAACTAATGTATTGCAATACATGTGTGTTCATATGTTTCAACGATCTATAAAATTATTTGATTAAGATCGATGAAGGATAGATTCCACGTGGATATCGAGCAGATACGTGAAGATTTGACCGTGTATTGCATTGGACCGTGGGAACTTCCCGAACCTGAGTGTGATGTGGAGATGGAGATGAGATCTATGATGTACAGAGAAATGGACCGGATCGATCGGATCTCAGGATTCGTCTTTTACATTCAGAAATCTGATCATTCGTGCTATGAAATGTAGCAACCTTGCCTCGGCGCAAAATAAACTTCAAAATAAGTAATCCGTATTCGTGGAGCAATTTAATCTGTATCAGATTAGCAGACACGAAAATAATTTTAAATTGCTTAAATTTGGATGAAAATCATTACTCGATGTTGTTACTGTCGTTTGAACAAATGCTGTGTAGGTGTTACTCATGATAGCGTCTCGCTATCATTCCTCTAACCGCTTCTGTTGATTGTCTCATAGGAATCGCAGTCGTTCGCTCTCTACCTTTGCGAATATGTTGACCATGGATTATTGACACAGTTCAAGACATCCTAGAATGACGTTGTCCTGACTGCGCCAATTCATCAAACGACACACATAAGAATCCATCGAGGGCACTCTTTTGTTTGTTTCGTCTCCTCCAACCACATAATATTAAAATATGAATTCAAAATCAGTAATGATGTTCCTAATAAATAAAGTAACTGTGGAGCATTGGATCTACACACGTGCTCTTCAATCGGTGTTTTATCAGTATTGACGACAATAGCGTGACTGTTATTTTGCATTCCGAGCATGGGTGTGATTAGAATAATTTCAATAATTCATTGTGCTCATCCAAAAGGGCTTCCAGCTCGCCGGCGATATTCCTAGTTTTAGTCGAATTGAGCTTACTTGCGTATGTGTAGGGTGAAATTCGATGAAGAGGACGAAGTGCCATCTGGCATTAAACAACGTAAATAAATTTGTCCTGTTTATAAAACGAACGACGAATCAATTATTTGGTATCGTTTATATAAAAATACATATATCGCGATAAAAAAAGGAGATGAGGGTGAAAATTGGTTATATATGGTTATAATTTTTTTTTCGAGCTAAATTTATGCAAAAAAATACGAAAACAAAGTTATTCAGATTTTATTTGCAAGGGACCACCCTAATCGGTATCAAATATAAAGTAAAAGGTATCCTAGCGGTATCATATATAGTTTACGACCTATTCTCATGCCTACCAAGTTTTTTGAGTATAATATCATTAAAATCGGTCGAGCCGTTTCGGAGGAGTTTGACCACGACGATGTTCGTGGTCGAAATTTTTATATATAAGATTACACGTATTTCAACCAAAAATATTCCAACCAAACATGACAATTGAGAATTTTCGGAAAACTCTGACGGAAAAAGGGAAAATTCGGAAAATGAAATTCCCATATGTTCTACAATTACATAGTGACAAGCGTTGTTAGTCCATTTGATATTTGCGCTAACGAAATTGATCTTTGTTCGAAACTGGAAATGGATTTTAATGTGATGAAACGCACTCCTATACCTTCTTCTATCTATACCAATAAAAAGTATCGCCGAATGTGTTGATAAGAGCAGAACTCGAGGAAGGAATTGTCCGATTTAGGCCTGTCTTTATTCTATCATATTTTCTGTATAAAACATTTATTCCATGTAACGGAGAAACATGTTATTTGCAAGTGGTTGAAAAATCTTGAACGAGAATTGTGTCTGAAAATTATCTAATATTATAATGATGAGTTCTATTAGAAAAACTAGGAATTTTATAGCAAAAGGTAAATTCAACGGGGTCGATTAAAAGATCAATCAATGAACAGTTCTGCGATTGGACCCAATGTCGTGGAAAAAAGGTAATGCAGATGGTCGTGTTTCGAGCGACATAGCATGCGCTGCCATAACTATTTCGCAAATAGTGACGTCAGTCGTTGTGTTTATCTTTGATTGCCCACCGCATCTATATAAAAATGCTATTTTCAGGAAGTAATTTATCAATTAAAAACGTACGTTTTTGTAGAGCTCCCGCGAAATATGAAGCTAATGTGTTAGCGTGAAGTGAATAGTTGTGAAATCACGTCGAAAAACACGGATAAAAGTGATATTTCCATGTGCCATTTTCACTCCCCCACGTTCATAGAAACAAACGAAGTTTTATTATTTTACCGTTATGAAGTTGATTTTTCGAAGGCTATCAGTGTCGGTGTGTATGTTGTGAGATAATAATCGTCAATTAATCAAAATTTCACCGAAAATGTTACTGGTGTCGAGAACTAAGCATACGACTGCTCTCTGGACCTTTTTACCACATGAATAATCGAAATGAACCACGAAATAATTGTCATCTGTTAAAAAACAACCAGTTGAATGATTTCATGAGAATTTTGACTCAAATTATCATCCAACCGTAAGTACTTTAAACATTGTTTTGTTTCTTCCATATACATTCCATATTAAATGCAAATAATTACGACACGATATTTGGTTTGCCAATACAGATACACTTCGCCTACTGCTCCACCTCTATATGTACCTCATTGGATTGGACCCATGAACTTGCTCATAGTAAGAAAACGTGAATGTTTGAAGGTATTGATAACAAAAAACAAATGTTCATATAGCAGCAAGCCTTGGGAATAAGGTGACGTATATTTCAAATCATCACGAATAAAAACGTATTTTCCGTTCCTTTTTCTTTCTCTGTGATTTTCAGTAATATTCAAGACTATTTTTGACGGTATTTCGAAAGAAGCCGGGACGATATACTGAGAAGAAAGGATTTTTCTTGATGTCGGAATTATTTTTCAAGTGTTTTTGGAGTGTGAAGTTGCCATTGGACCCGCTTCAAGGATTTTAGAAGTTCTCTATCATTCATCTAGATACATTTAAGATAAGTTTTCGTTTTATTTTTCTTTCACGCATACGTATACATATACATATACATACACATATTTAATTTTATTAATATTTTTTATTTTTATTTTATCATTTAATATTTACGTGTTCTAAAGAATCTTCTCTCTCATTTTTACGACTCTTTCGACTCTTTTTTTTTTTGAAAATGGAGGGTAATGAACCCTCTTAGACCCTCCTCCAGATGATTTTACGGTTTCTTCAGGAAAAAAACAAAAACAATCGCAGTCAAACTCTTCGTCTGTACCAAATAGTGACTCTGTTCTTCGCTCTTCGACACAATATCTGCCTAATTCTGCTCAACTTCCACGTATTAGACAATACCAGAGCGCCCCGTCCGAAAGGGAAACCTCTAAGAGTATCTCAAATTTGCAAAGACCTGACGTCTAACTACTCAGGTGTCTTAGAAATGACGAAAGTCAATAAAGATAAACTTCGTGTTGTTCTCTCAAATTACAAAGACGCTAACGCGATAGTGAAAAACTCTTTGTTCACTAATGAATATAGAGTTTATATTCCGGCTCACATTGTTGAAATCGATGGTGTAGTTACGGAAAAATCTCTTCAACTTCAAGATTTTGTAAAAGCTAAGGGTATCTTCCACAATGCAAATATTCCACATGCTAAAGTTTTGGAGGTGAGATCTCTGAACTCTTTGAAATCTGAGGGTACAGAAAAAAAGTATTATCCTTCTGGCTCTTTTAGAATTTCCTTCGAAGGCACAGCACTTCCAAATTATGTGCTTATTGACAAACTTCGTCTTCCAGTTCGGTTATATATCCCTAAAATAATGACTTGCTTAAATTGCAATCAGTTAGGTCACACTAAAACCTACTGTTGTAATAAAACGAAATGCTCAAAATGTGGTGACGACCATGACGAAGTCACTTGTAACAAAGATGTTGATAAATGTATTTTTTGTGGAGATGTTCCTCATACAATTAAGGATTGTCCGAAATACAAATTACGTTCGATGAAACTCAAGCAATCACTTAAGGATCGTTCTAATCGATCCTTCGTTGATATGCTCAAGGCCAGTCTTCCGAAAAACACTTACACATGTCCACGCGATGTGAAAATTCCATGTTTTTGTTTTAATTCGAACATGATTCTCGCTAGTGTTGAGTGTCTATCCCCAACACGAACAATGATACACAAACATAAACATGTGAAAACAAACACGATGTTTATAATTCAAGAACATCATGTACAAACATATCACCCGATGTCGCAGTATTCATTGCTTTCGTTTCGTTTCTTTTCATACACGGAAAGAAATTAGTCATCCCAAAACATTTCTTCGTGGAATACTTTTTCACAGAAACGAACTTGAAATTTAGTGGTGCGTCTTTTTCGACTCGAGGAATCCAGGATAGAATGATCACTAGCCGGCGCAATCATCAGCTCGTGTAGAGTTGTCATGAGCGGTACAACCTTTGGCTCTTGTTGAATCATCAGTGGACTGCACAACCTTCGGCCCGTGTATCTGTAAAGAGTGTGTGTATGTATTGCCGCGAATAAGTAAAAGTTTACAGATCATTCATGTACATTTTGCAAGTCTGATTAAATAATCCTTGGTTTAGTTCAAAGAAAACATTCTCTGAATAGAAAGAAGCTTTCATTTTTTTTTTTGCGTGCAGGTTGGCAATTAAAGTCTGGGGAGCTGACTGCACAGCGGGCGACGTCGTACAAATGCTGACCAAAAAAATAAATACCCAAAAATTAGTTTTAGATGCAACCTTCAGCGGCACATAGCAGAGAAATTTCAGCGGCTAAAACACACCATTAATTTCTCAATGTTATCACAATCTGAATGAAGGAAAAAACTAAAAGCTACACTTACACTGCACTACATATGCTATGTGTGCATGCGATTGCATCATCCTTTCTTCTCCTCTTCTCCGCTCGTTTTATAGCTCGGGTCGCAATCGTCGCGAACAAGCAGTATTGGCCATTTGTATTCAAAGATCCAGCCAAAATTGTTGCTCCCGTGGTCGAGTGTTTAGCGTCACGCCTAACATGTCACTGCTGAATAATTCAGTTTTAGTACTTGTTCAAATAGCTAATAATAGCGAATGTTACATGAATTCAATATATAAATTGTTGCGTGCACTAAATAATGATATCAAATGTGAAATACTCTCATATCAATCGATGTTTATTTTGTTCAGAACAGAAAAAGAGGTTTATTTTATTTGCCCAATATTTTTGATGAAGCACCCATTGTCATGAAAGGAAAGCATTTTTACCCATGTCAACATACCAACACACCACGCGTTGAGTGGTGGTGGTGTGGTGTCCGATTCGCTTCTTCTACTCTACGCACTGCCGGTGCTCGGGGTGAAAATGCAAGAAAAACTGTACACCATGTTCGAACATCATGTGAAACATTGGGATTAAACATCGTTTGTCCAAACATACCACGAATACAAACATGTCACATTTTCTAACATAGGTACGAAAAAATCATGTTTGTACTCAAACACAAAACTGTGAACAGCAGCGTGGACATGTTTATTCCGGACGCAGTGTTTTTTGTGAAACATGGAAGACTGCTCAAGGCAGCTTCACCTCAGGTATCCGAGGCTTCAGAAAATCCTTTCTCTGTTTTATCAGAGGATGATGATTCGGATTCTCAATTTGATCCAGTAATCACAGGAAGAGTCAGGAAGAGAAAAATTGCTTCTTCATCTAAGCCATCTAAAAAAAGAGGATTGATCTCTAATAATCCAGAATCTTCTAATTATTCTGCTCCACCCAAGAATAACCCTCCTGGTTGGAGATCTTCAAATTATGACGTTCATTTCCCTGAATTGTCAAGCCATTCTCAATTTACTTCTCAATCGGTTCCTGAATCCTCATCTTTTTCAGGAGGTATATCCTTTTCATCAGTTGTTCAATGGATTCTTGATTTTTTCGGAATATCAGATTCAATGAAAGGTTTAATTTTTGCTTGGCTTCCTTCTATCAGCCAGATAGCTAAACAAATGACTTCAAAATGGCCCCTCCTCTCGTTCATTAATTTCGATGTCTAATTTATTGGATGAGTCAGGAAAATCCTCTATTTTGCAGTGGAATTGTAGAAGTATTCTTCCTAAACTTGATTCTTTCAAGCAAATGCTCCATTTTTTGAATTGTGATGCGTTTGCTCTTTCTGAGACATGGCTTCGTTCGGACAATGTGTTCAACATCCATGATTTCAATATTATCCGTTTAGATCGCGATGATTCCTATGGAGGAGTTCTCATAGGTATTAGAAAATGCTACCCATTTTACAGGATTCCCCTGCCTTTAGTCACAGGAATTAAAATTCTTGCGTGTCAGGCACTTATCAAGGGTAAAGATTTATGCATTGCTTCTATTTATATTCCACCAAGAACTATGCTTAATTATAGAAATCTTGTGAATATTGTTGAACTTTTACCGCAACCTAATCTTATTTTGGGAGATTTCAACTCTCATGGAATTGGATGGGGTGAGTCTTTTGATGATCGAAGGGCCAATTTGATTTATGATCTTTGTGAGGACTTCAACATGGCAATTTTGAATACAGGTGATGTAACATGAATTGCTCCATCTTCAGGCCGCACTAGTTGCTTAGTTTTGTCCCTGTGTTCTTCCTCTTTTTCTTTAGATTATTATTGGAATGTCATCCAAGATCCACATGGAAGTGATCATTTGCCAATCACTATTTCCATTTCAAATAATTCAAAATCGTCTGAAACAACAAATATCCAGCATGATTTATCTAGAAACATTGATTGGAAAAGATTTTCTTCAATTATTTCAGAATCGATGGCATTAGTTCATGAGTTACCCCCGCTGGAAGAATATAATTTTCTAACTGGTTTAATTCTTGACAGTGCTATTGATGCTCAGACGAAGCGCTTTCCTGGTAATTCGTTTCGTAGACGTCCTCCTAATCTATGGTGGGACCAAGAATGTACAAATCTCTATAAAGATAAATCGAATGCGTTCAAGGATTGGCGAAAATTGGGCACCCGTGAACGTTATGATAACTACATTTATCTGGAGCGTAAATTCAAAAGCTTCATTAAAGCTAAAAAGAGAGGCTATTGGCGGCATTTTGTAAATGGGCTTTCACGAGAGACTTCCTTGAGCACTCTTTGGAGAGTTGCCAGACAAATGAGAAAAAGTTGAATATTCAGAAAGGTGGATTTTTGACTTTGCCAAGATGATATGTCCAGACTCAGCCCCCGCACCTTTTCCCTTCTTAGAGACATCTGATGATGTTGAGCCTCCGTTCAGTATCACTGATTTTTCTCTTGCTCTTCGTTCTTGCAACAACACGGCTCCAGGGTCAGATAGGATCAAATTTAATTTGTTGAAAAATCTACCTGATAATGCGAAGAGACGTTTGTTGAAACTGTTCAATGCTTTCCTTGAGCAGAATATTGTTCCGCATGAGTGGCGACAAATTAAACTTATAGCTATTCTGAAACCTGGTAAACCTGCGTCTGATTATAATTCTTATAGACCAATTGCAATGCTATCTTGCATTCGCAAATTACTAGAAAATATGATTCTCCATCGTTTAGACAGCTGAGTTGAATCTAATAATCTTCACTCGCCTTCGCAGTTCGGGTTTCGTAGAGGCAAAGGAACCAATGATTGTCTTGCGCTTCTTTCATCAGAGGTTGACTTTGCCTTGTGTAGTAAGCAACAAATGGCATCAGTGTTCCTAGATATCAAAGGTGCGTTTGATTCTGTTTCCATTGAAGTTCTTTTTCAAAAACTTCGTCGAAATGGGTTTTCCCAGAAATTAAATAGTTTTCTGTCTAACCTAATGCGTGAAAAACATATGAGTTTTTCTCATGGTTCTTCGTCAGTTTTACGCATTAGCTACATGGGTCTTCCTCAAGGCTCATGTCTTAGTCCAATTCTTTACAACTTCTATGTAAATGATATTGATGTTTGTTTATCGGGAAATTGTACTTTGAGACAGTTTGCAGATGATTGTGTAGTATCGGTAATGGGCAAAGACAGCACCGATCTTCATAATCCTTTGCAAGATTCTCTTAACAATTTGGTTGATTGGGCCTGTAGATTGGGTATTGAATTTTCTACTGAGAAGACAGAGATGGTTGTATTCTCAAGAAAACATAATCCTGCACAAATACAGCTTAAACTTTTGGATAGACCTATTCGTCGCTCGATGTCATTCAAGTATTTAGGTGTTGTGTTTGACTTCAAAGGAACATGGGGTAAACACATAGGCTACTTGAAACAAAAATGTCAGAAAAGAATAAATTTTCTTCGATCCATAACAGGAACTTGGTGGGGAGCTCATCCTGAGGATTTGATTAGGTTGTATAAAACAACCATTTTATCTGTTATGGAGTATTGTAGTTTTTGCTTCAGGTCCGCTGCCTGTACCCATATTTTGCATCTGGAAAGGATTCAATATCGCTGTTTGCGTATTGCTCTAGGTTGTATGCAGTCAACACATACAATGAGCCTAGAGATTCTAGCTGGCATACTTCCTCTTTCCGTACGTTTTTTCGAGTTATCATTCCGTTTTTTAATACGGTGTGAAACACTTAATCCGAAGGTGATAGCAAACTTTGAAAAAATGTTGAACTCAGGCATTCGATCTAGGCGAATGTCTCTATATCATGAATTTATGACTTTGGAAAGTCCATCTACTTTATCTGGTTTCCAGATCATTCCTTCAATTTTGTTCAATTCCTCTATTACTATTGACCTGTCAATGAAGGATTACGTGCATAATATTTCAGATGATCTCCGCCATTTAATTATACCTGCGATATTCCTATCAAGGTACAAACATATTGACCCAACCAAATCTGTTTTTTACTGATGGATCTTATCTTAATGGATCCACAGGCTTTGGTATATTCAATATCAACTTCTTCACTTTCCGTAGGCTTAGTTTACCTTGTTCGGTGTTTGTTTCCGGATTTAGCTGCAATATACATGGCCTTACTCCATATTCAGACCTTGACCCCAGATCACTTTTTTATTTTTTCTGATAGTCCAGCTCTTTAGAGGTACTCCGTTCAGTGAGAACTAGATATGCGTCGTATTTCTTATCTGAAATCCATCAACTTTTAAGTGCTCTGATAACTAGTTCATTTAATATCACTTTTGTATGGATTCCGTCTCATTGTTCGATACCAGGAAATGAGAAAGCAGACTTTCTTGCTAAGAAGGGCACTATGGAAGGAGACTTATTCTATAGGCCTATTACTTTCGATGAATATCTTCATTTTCCTCGTGAACGGGCACTTGTATCTTGGCAGTCAAGTTGGAATAGTAGTGATAAAGGCCGATGGCTATATTCTATCATTCCTAGGGTTTCTCTCAAACCATGGTTTAAAGGGTATAATTTTTCTCGTGATTTTATACGGGTAGTGTGCAGACTCATGTCTAACCATTATTCTTCGAATGCACATCTTTTTCGAATTAACATCAGTGATAGTAACCTATGCGTGTGTGGTATAGGATATCAGGATATTGATCATATTGTGTGGTTTTGTTCTGAGTCAGGATATTGATCATATTGGGTGGTTTTGTTCTGAGTTTCAAAATGACAGGTTATCTTTAATAGAAAATTTTCCACAATAAGGGAATGCCACCTAATTTTCCGATTCGCGACGTTCTGGCTACTCGTAATATTGATGCTATTTCTTTAATTTATGATTTTCTCAAATCCATAAACTTTCAAATATGAATATATATGTTTAGTTTTCCTTTATTGTTTTGATTTTTATTATTAGCGTTTCCTTTTCTCTATTGCAACTTTCTTCTTCAGAATTCGAAAAGTGAGCAGATTTTCATCCCTTCCTCAGTCCCAAGGAGATAGCTAGTTCCTAGGAAATGGACATCTCTGTATAACAAGAAGCTTCAACAAGAAGCCTATAATATTATGTTATTGTGAATTTTGTCATTATCCATATTGTAAAATTTTACGAAAAGATAATAGGGTTTTTATGCCTTTTTTGAGAAAGAACATTGGCATTGTTCTACTCAAATAGGCTTTTTTTTTTTTTTTTTTATTCATTAACTCGGCTCATTGTTACTTAATGTTGCTGAGCCATTTGAAAATAAATTTAGTACAAAAAAAACAAATGTTGGGCGGTACGATATTTGCCGGGTCAGCTAGTATAATATAAAATTAATGCCAATTATCGGTAAATGGAGAGTAATTCATTTTACGCATCAACTCACATTTTAGGCGGCTCGCACACCGGAGCAATAAGCAAGTAGCAAGTATCAACATGCAATAAGCAATATTATCGCCAATGGATTTTTCCATTTGATTTTTGGTGATCTCGCACACCGACGCAAAACGATATCGCTATCGCCTTTGTAGAACAACACATATATATATATATATATATATATATATATATATATATATATATATATATATATATATATATATATATATATATATATATATATATATATATTGCTAGCAACACAACGTGTCGGTTGAAAAGCAAATTATCGCCCATAATTTGGCAAATTTCGTTCATTAGATAGGTCGTTTGCAAAATGTCATGCGTTTTTATTGCTTTGGTATACGATGAACAACAAAATATGTTGCCTGTTGCATATTGCGTATTGCAGCTTGCTAGTCGCTCGTTGCTCCGGTGTGCGAGCCGCCTTAGGCAAAAAGATTGCTCGTTGCGTCGGGAAGGAAGCGAGTGGATAGTGCAATTGAAAGAAAACATACCCAATTAAATCGTCAAATTGTAAACTTTTTTTACTATATTCACTCCTCATGTTTCAAGCAAAAAAAAAATCTGGATAAATTTCCATAACACAACATATGCCGCAATAACCATTTTGAGTAATATGCGTTTGAAAACTCTTAATAAATCGTTACATTTTTCGTTGAGTGACCCCCCTATATAGAAATCAAAGACATAGTCCTATGTCAAAATGGTCAAAAATATTTGACCCTTCCCATATGTTAGTCTAGAGAACTTTTGGAAAAAAGAAGTATGCCTAGTTTCTTAATCAGGCAAGATCTTCACGCCCAGAAGGTTTCATTCAATTTTGAGAGGGTCATGCCAACATCTGGTCGAGTTGACGCGAAATCCGTCGTATATAGATTTTCATATTCGACAGAAAAACGATTTCTTGCAATTGACCCTTTATCTTATGCCCATTAACGTGTTAAACTCCGCGTCTGTTTCTGGGGATTGACACTAAATGATCCATCTGATTCGCACTGGTCTCCTCGGATAGTTGGCGGACTTTTCGTTTGGAGAACGACAGCACTTGGAGAAACAGTATCAAAGTAATCAAGTAATTTTTAAAAAGTTCCACTATCTATCCGCAGGGACCGACGTGGACCAGACGCTTCAGTACCCTAGTTCGGCGGGGGCTCAACGTGTTGAACAAATCAAACGGTGTGAGTAAGGTCTTCTAAGCTACACGTAGAAACCAGACATCCAATTGTGCAATTATTGTGCTTACATTCTCATATCCGTCAAACCTGCTGCGTGGAAAGTTGAGTCTACCGGATTATTGTACATCCGGTGTCATACCCTGTGGATATCTGTGGATACTCAAAGATATCAACCCCTGGGGGAATCATTCCCAGTCATCCCTGGCAGACCACTCCTAATCTGTTTACGATGCATTTATTCGTCGTGTGCAGTCTTTTCATCGTTCCATCGCGATCGCATCGCGGTATCGGTCCGATGGTCAGTTTGGCCAGCAGCAAGTGGGCAATCGTCTCCAGCCATCCATCCATAGCTGGCCAGTGGAAAGGAAAAAAGGAAAATGCATACCGTATGTGTGTTTGTGCACCGTCGTGTGGCGGAAAATAAAATTTATCGCTTCGCCGGTCACTCCACCGCGCCATATGGCCACAAGGATTGCGAAGCGGAAGAAATCGCATGAATATTCATGCCGCGGTCGGTCGGTCTGGTCACGGGAGCCGCAAAAGGGCCACTCTGTGCTAAGTTGAGTGCGAAATCGAACTTGACACGAAGATGAGCGGCAACAGAGCACACGATTAGTGGAACTTAATTGCCTCTGTTTGTAAATCATCTCACGTTCAGGGAAAAGCAGTTTACGATTGTGTGTAAGTGTGGAAATAATGAGTGAATTAAATTCCGCTAGATTATGGAATTAGCTTCCCCTAGCAGGCGATTTCATCGCTTTACTAGATTTTATTGGATTTTCGTTTGCGACAGTTAAGCTTTACATTGCGTCCCGTTAATTGGTTTTGATTTTATTGCCCATTTGTAGACTTGGTTCGAAACATAAACTCGAGAACCGTTTTTCGCGTATTTTTATTACTATATCCATCATCAGAGAATTACTATGCAAAATATTTACATGCAAGTAGGTAACTTATTGCATTTTGATGAGCTACATGGGACGAAAGCAAATTTCTGAAGTATATCATAAATTCCTTCCCCATATGTGATGCTTCACAGCAATTATTTGCGGCGTTTTTTTGTTTGTTCACCTCATGTTAGGGATTTTTTTTTTGTCTATACTTTCTGCTCCTGTCTCCATTCATCATTGCTCGGCCCAGGTATGGAATAAATCAATCGGCATTGTTTCAGTCCTGTTCCTGCACAATTGGAATCGAATTCTCCCAGCGGGCGAATGTGGGCTCTCGATTGGAAAAGCCACAGAGCGAAAGCTGCTGAGGTTTCCCTTTCTGTGGGGGTGGGCTTGCCTCAAACAGAGGTGAACCGAGGAAAACAGTGGAACAGAGAGAGACGATTGCTGCTTTATGATGGATTCACAGCAGGGAATGGTTATTATTTGGCTTCCCATTGCCAACGATTTTCCGTCGCTCGGATCGGTTAGTTTTGTGCTTGCATGATTGTGTTGTTTGCTTATACACATCGATCACCTAATGGTTGGTGTGGGAGTGGGTTGGAGGGACATAAAACAGTGCTCATCAAACAGACCGTCCTTTCGTCGTTGGGTTCCAGCTCCTGATGGAGCCGTTTGGTGCAAACAAAGCAAACGGCATTCGGTCGGTCAGCATTTCTTTTTCCATCATCCCGAACTCGTGAGTCAGTGATGACGACCCGACGAATGGGTTGAGTTATAGGTTACGCCCAGAAAATTGGGTTATTAGTGGCGGAAGAGTGAGCTTTCCCCCGATCGCATAATAAATCATAATTTAGCTGAGCGCCAATTAAACCGCGTGATTAGAATTACCCAAGTTTGCACGGAAACGTGGGAATAATTGGAGGTGCCTATTGGTCAAAAAGGTCAATCATAACCATGCGAAGGACATCAAACGCTTGAATACCACTTTGGATCCCAAGATGGGCACTAACTAAGTCATAAAATCGACCACCGATGGAATGACCAATGAAACCGAACCATTTTTGGGAACTTTTGTTTTTCCTTTGCTCATTCAGCTGCGAACATTGTATTGTAGATGTTTCCCTACGATTGGGCAGCGATTTTTATTGTTTCCATCACACATTTCGATAGTCGTTCGCTGTTCTTATGTATATCTCAAATGAGGTGAATAAAATTAGTTTTTGCTGATGAATATCTTTGGTGATAATTTGGGAACTTTGCAGACTTTCACACACATTCACAATCGCACGAGCAAGTTTCTATTTCCGGTCCACAAAAAGTTAGTCTCTGTTTGCTCCTCATTCGGTTGCAACAAGTGTTCAACCAAATCTGTGGATTATTGGTATGCGAGAGAGACACTGTAATTAGCAGAGTTTTGATAATCCTATCGCTCTTTGTTCGGAACTGCTCATCGAAAGCCTGGTAGTCTGGCAATTGCTTTGCATCGATGATCAACCTGAAAGGACACGGGTTTTCGGTAGCTCACTAATCCTGGCGGGTTGGAGAATATTGTTGCGGTTGAACCGAGGGAATTACTTGTCGAATCCGGAAAGTAACCGTTTGGATTTACAGTGACTTAAACTTTTAGGTAGAAGGGTGAAAGAGGATGATCATGCTAATCAGATGGCAATAAATGGCAATTGAACAGCAATTTAAATAGAACTTCTTCGGGCTCAGAATAAGTTTACTTTTTTCAAGAGCAAAAATATTCTAGTGTAGAAATGCATCTATCATAATATTGATTTCGATGTTCATGTACATATACAGCCAATCCATGCTAAACCGATATAGTGGTTCTCAGATATTCGTGAGAAGGTGTATACAGGTAATCTTCGATATAACGTACATTTCACTTTCAAAATTGTACGTTGTATCGAATTGTACGTTATATCGAAGCATAATAAAGTACTCACAAACGTAGTCTATAATACATTATTGTGTTGCTGTTTTAGTAAAGTTAATGTTTAACTTCAATCAGAAGACGAAGCCAGCCTTTCTCATGATGTTTTCCTTCGTACTGTTGATTAAAGCTCGATATATTTAGAATCCGGAATCACAAAACCAGCTGTATTTCGGGATTTATTGAAACTACAAAACTTGTTTTAGCATCACAATACAGGTAACTCATTGTTCTATCAGAAAAACAATATTGAAAAAAAATTTCCTTTACACTTTGGAAATGTGTACGTTATATCGAGGTAAAATGTACGTTATAACGAGGGTACGTTATATCGAAGTTTCCCTGTATTTGTTCTTTATCGCAAAACATTAGACCCGTATTTTTTTGACGTAGGACTACGTCTAACCGGAAGATATAAGGGGTTGATAGGAAATATATCTATGCATCTATCATAACGAATAACATTTCATTTTTCTTGAGATAAATAATTGAATAATTGTGAAATATCAAGCATTGTCAAAATGCACTATGTGCCCATTTTTGATTGGTCCATTTTGTGCCCCTCAAATCGTACCGACCAAAACGGGCAACCAGAGCAGCAGCGAAATAGAATGAAGCACGATTGGAAAGGAAAAAGAAAAAAATGAACGAAACATTGGTCGCAGTCTCACACATGCGTAATTCTCGAGCCAGCCAGTCAGCTTAAAAATCCCCGCTCCGCTGCCGTAACGATCATTCTCATTCAAACCGTACACCACATCGGTTCGCATCACAACACATCAACAAACCAACCCAAGCAGCCATGTCTGGACATGGTAAAGGAGGAAAAGTGAAGGGAAAGGCAAAATCCCGCTCAAACCGTGTTGATCTGGAGTTCCCCGCAAGGGTAGCTAGGCCGAGCGCGTTAGTACCAGTGCACCAGTCCACCTAGCCGGCGTTATATAGCTTCGGCCGTCGAAAAGATCGAGTTAGCTGGCAAAGCTGCTCGCGACGATAAGAAAACCCGCATTCGGAATAGAACACATCAAGACAACAACAGGCAGTTGCAGCGAGTGGCGAGTGTCAAACGCAATCGCAAAACGACAGCAGGTAGCGGAAGAAAAAAGTTTGTTCTTTATACAAACTGCTTTGGTGGCAAATCCAGAACAAGCCGGCATCGAGGGCGTTCGAAATGGTTTTTTTTCAAAACCACGAGTACTAAGTTTTCTAAATTGGAACCATTCCATAAAACAAGGTGCTTTTCAGGGCCATTAAACCTTCCAAAAAAGAGTTTAGGAAATACAGTTCAATGCTTTCTAAAACAATATCCAAAATAATAATAAAACACAAATTGATTTTTTCATAATTTGTTCGCCAGGATATGATGAGTATGTGAATTTGGCAGTTGTTCTGAGTTAATTGATTTTCACCAATTCTTAAATTGCTTCTAGATTGAAAGTACAGTAATTTACACTTATCTCGACATTTAGCTAATTGGACGGACCTGTAATGCGACATATTTAGGTGGACATTTTTGTAAACATAGAGTTCGGGGTCCAAATTATGACCCCACAATGAAAGTCGACACTGTACCACTGTCATCACAAATGTTCAAAAAGGTTAAAATTACCTCCGTCCTTAATCCGACACTGAGTGGTGGTAATGCGACGTGCCATTGAATGTAATTTACTGTAAAATATGTCACAAGCTGGATGGGAAGAAATTTTCCAACTGTGAAAGCTGTGGCGAGTGGCAAATGCAATCGCTAAACAGAAAGGCTTAGCCGAACGAGATGGGGATATCGAGTGATAACAAAACAATGAACTCTTTAGATTGAAGATTATTTTGTGATCCTGAAAAGGACCCTTTTTAGCCTGCATGTGAATCCAAAGAGCGAACAAATCGTAATGAATGTATTTTTTTTGCCATCGCTCTCTTTTAACGCTTATTCGTTCATCTTGTTGGACTCGCCCCTCTGGCTGAGTCTACCGATTTGTCTCTATCCTGTGAGTGTGTACCGCTAGAGTATAAAACACGCGGACCCCAAAAAAATATCTTATTTTCTTTCAAACCGTAAACCCGTGTGGTTGTAAGGCATCGGCATCGTGGACGTAACAAAGGAGGACAAGTTAAGGGAAAGGCAAAGTCTCACTCGAACTGTGCAGGTCTCCAGTTCCCTGTTGGTCGCATTCACTGATTGCTCCGCAAGGGTAACTAGGCCGAACGGATTGGTGCCGAAGCACCAGTATACCTAACAGCGATTATAGAGTTTCGGCCGTCGGAGTACTCGAGTTGGCTTGCAAAGTTGCTCACGACAATCAGAAAACCCGCATCAAGAACAGAGCAGCTTCGGTTCGGCGCTCTTCAAGGCAACAATTAGTTTCAGTGAGTGGCAAAGTGTTTCTCCGGAACGTCGCATTACATGTAATTTACTGAACAACATGTCACAAGCTGGATGGGAAGAAATTTTCCAACTGTGAAAGCTGTGGCGAGTGGCAAACGCAATAGCTAAACAGGAAGGTTTAACCGAACAAGATAGGAATATCGAGTGATAACAAAAAATACAACACCAAAGGTTCTTTTCAGAACCATCAACATGTTCATAAAGAGTAAACAGTAAACTAATCCATTTTTCAGGTAGATAGGTAGGTATTCACGTAGGAGAAGAAAATAAAACAATAAATTTAAAATATATATTTCACAAAAGCTGTCCCCTTTGTATAGTCCTACGTCACTCCGGTTATGTCCCCGACATCACCCACCCGTCTTTTTTTTTATTAAGGTGCTCATTTTCATTTTAGTTTGACCACCCTGAAAACCCTTAAACCCTAAAAACCCTAAAATTTATTGAATTTTGAATTTACAAAAATTCATAGCTTTTGCACTACTGAACCGATTCAGATGACCGACATGTGAAATTGAGTTCAATGAGCTAGTCTTTCATGAATAAATATAACACTTGCGAAACAATTGAATTCTAGTCGAATACATCCAGTCTAGTCGCATTCAAATATTAAACGGAGACTGAAAATAGGTTAAATTTGAAAAATTATAACTCAAAAACGAAAAATGATACATTTTTTTTATTTTTGGATATGTTATGCAAAAAAGCTACCAAAAAGAAATATGAAAAAATATAGCGTCCTCTAACGCTAACCGAGAAAACTATGAAAAACTAACAAATCCAATAGTTAAAAAAATAGGATCCAAATTTTTCGCAAATATAATATTTTTTCGAAGAAGACTAGATCATTAGCTTAAATTTGATATTTTGATCATCTGAATTGGTACAGTTGTTTGAAAGTTAAGATTTTTTTCTTTTTTGGAAAAAGGGGACTTGATTTTTTTAACCATCGGTTAGCTTTGAAAATTCATAACTCAAAAACGAAAAAAATCACATCTGTATTTTTGGATACGTTATGTAAAAAATTCTCAGCTTTCAAGGAAAAATATAAAAATCAAATAAAATCAATAATTACGAATACAAAATCCAAACTTTTGACAAGGGTCACATTTTTCCAAAATAGAATTGGCTTCAATTTGATATGTCGATCATCCGAATCGGTACCGTAGTTGAAAAGTCACATCTCTGATTTTTGGATATGTTTTGTGAAAAAAAAAATCAGCTTTCAAGAAAATAAAAAAAAATATAGCGCTCTCTAGTTCAGCCATGAAAACAATAAAAAACGAATACAAACAATAATTACGAAAACAAAATCCAAATTTTTCAAATAATATTAATTTAAATTTTAGTGGAATATTTTTCTAATTTCTCTTGTTATATGCCAAAAGTGCTCTTCTTGTTTGATGTCAATATTTTTGACTTGGCACCTCTGAACGTAGAATTTCGTCTTTCGAGAAAATTTGTAAAAGATGACTTCACGCGCTTTGTGCAGCAAACGATAATTGCGAATGAAATTGTGTAAATATAATATTCTCATTATTTCAAAAGAAATGTATATACAAATAAGGAAGTTTTTTTATCCAAAATATATATTTTATTAAGGCTCATATGGCGTCAGTCTAACGGGGCCGGGAGTTCAATATTTCGACAATGTTTGCTTACAACTATGTTAGTAATATGTAACCGATTACTCGCGGTTGGCTCGAGGTTAGTATTACAAGTGTTCTCATAATTGGTATGTTGCTGTCTTCGATGCTCTGTACGTGTGCCCGACACGGGATACTTCCTATTGGGATGCAGCCGACCATTAATCAGCAACGCCCCCCTATTCTCTACCGCATATCTAGCGTGGTGCGTCTTTCTCGCGGAATCCAGGATAGATTGGTCACTAGCCGGCGCAATCATCAGCTCGTGTAGAGTTGTCAAGAGCGGTACAACCTTTGGCTCTTGTTGAATGATCAGTGGACTGCACAACCTTCGGCCCGTGCATCTGTAAAGAGTGTGTGTATGTATTGCCGCGACTAAGTAAAAGTTTATCGATCGGATAGGAGGAATATGAAACGGGGACACAACGAAGGAAACATCATTAAACGTTGACATCGGCGTTTCTGAGGAACAGGTATAGATGAAGCAGAAGATCGGGATCTCGGCTACCTAAGATATCCTGGACGGGGATATCCGATTGTTAATGTTAATAAATTTTATAAAACCCACTTTTTATGTATGTTTTTTTCATTAAGATAAATTTTGTGACCTGCACTCAGTTATCTGCGTTCTTTAGTATTTTTTTCAAATATTTTCCGAACTCATCCGCATTTTTGGCACATGCTCACAAAATTTGCTCCGCACTCAAACGGTTAATATGATATCAGCAATTCCAAATGAAATCGTCCTAAAATTGCAGATTTTAAAAACTTGTATTTTTCAGACGAAGGAAAGTCGCGTCTAAGTTTCGTTATCGGTTACCGCGTGATTGTTGTTTTTTTTCGCCGCTGAAGAGTTCATTTCGCTATCTGGATAGTGAGTGGAGTACCCTGAATGAAAGCGGATAGAGGCTTTCATCATCGGAAAACCAAGGATTGGTTTTTATTTTGTCGCTGCTTCGCCGACATTGGAGTTTTCGCCGAATCATCGTGCCAACAGTACCAGTGCGGGTAAGCTTTTACCGACGACTGTGTGTAGTGGTGTCGTAAGCACATTCTCACCACCAACGAGCTTTCAGCGCGCTCCCGTTCATCTGCACTGGAGTGCGTTCATAGGTGAATAAGATTAAATATACTCAGAGAAAATATTTAATGATTATAAGTTTTTTTTTGTTTTTGTGAATTATTTTATTGTGAAATATTGTTCAAAAACAAAAAATACTTAGAATATAAGTGCAAATTTTAAAATGGCAGAGAGTGGGGGACCTTCGGATATGGAGGTCTCTGACTCCAGTTCCCTCCTAAGTGATAAAAAAAGTCACTCATACGCGTACCAAATACGGAAGATACTTCTTCTGGGGACGAGTCAGCTAACCCTACCTATATACCCTCCAAAAAACTAGCAAACTAGCAAATCTCCTCGCTCCTTCTCAACCTTCACCTTCCCACCCTACTGTCCCTGATCCCTCTCAATCCCCGTCCTCGCCTTCCTCCCCTGTTATTCCCACCCCGCGTGTGAAGGTCTATCCAGAAGATGCGCCCGGAATTGGTCCCTGGGTTGTTTTCTTCAGGCCTAAGCCTAATGGAAAAGCGTTGAGAGTCATGCAGATCGCGAAAGATCTGGCAAGGTATACCTCCGTTTCGGAAATTTCGAAGGTTAGACCAAACAAATTACGAGTTGTCGTGACTGACCGGAAAGACGCAAACAAGATTGTTGTCGATCAGCATTTTACAATTGAGTATCGGGTTTACATTCCCTCTCACATAGTCGAAATTGAGGGTGTGATAACCGAAACGGGCTTGACGTGCGAATACATTACGAGTGAAGGTACTGGCCGTTTTAAAAAACTGTCCTCGACGACTGTTAAGATCTTGGGTTGCCGCCAGCTCGGAACAGTCTCCCATGAAGGAAATGACACTAAATTTACGCCGTCCAACTCGTTTCGAGTCACCTTCGCTGGTTCAGCTCTACCTGACTACGTGATGGTAGATAAATTGAGATTAGCCGTGCGACTTTTTATTCCAAAGCCAATGACTTGTCTAAAGTGCAAGTCAGTTGGTCACACGGCTGCTTATTGTGCCAATAAAGAACGATGTGCCACTTGCGGAGAACAACATGAGGGGAAATCCTGCAGTGCGACTGAGCATAAGTGTCCATATTGCGGGGGATCCCCACACGTGCTCTCAGCTTGTGAAACATACAAGATTCGCTGGGAGAAACAGAAGCGCTCTTTGAGGGAACGCTCTAAACGCACTTTCGCAGAAATTTTGAAGGGCGCTTCTCCACTGGCTCAAGAACAACAACCAATCAATACACACAATGTCTTCGCTACGTTGCCAGTTGACGAAATGGAAGCGGATACAGCTAACGGGGGCACGCCGTTTATTTATCAAGGGAATCCCCGGCGCAAAAATGTGACCACTCCCAAAGTTCAAGAACAAGTCCCTCCGGTGATACCCCCTGTTAGCTTGCCCAAAAAATCGAGTGCAGCGGATAAGCAAAATCAGGTCCCTCCTGGCCTCCGTGGTAATAGTTCACCTTCGAACAACTCAGCACTCGAGGGGACATCAAAAACCCCAACTGTCCCTGTTTTTCCGTCCAGTTCAACTTCCCAATCAGGATTTATAAAGTTGTCTGACCTTGTGGATCAAATCTTCACGTGTTTTAATGTTTCCGACTCCATCAGAACCATTGTCACCGCAATGCTTCCAGTACTAAAGACAATTTTGCAGCAATTGATGCAAACATGGCCCCTCCTTGCAATGATTATCTCTCTTGATGTCTAATTTAAATAGAGAGGTCGGAGATATCACTGTTTTACAGTGGAATTGTCGTAGTCTTATCCCTAAATTGGATACATTCAAATTTCTAATTCATAAACTCAATTGTGATGTTTTTGCTCTGTCCGAAACCTGGAACTCTTCTCAAAATGATCTCTCTTTCCACGATTTTAATATAATACGCTTGGACCGCGATGACAGATACTGAGGGGTAATATTGGGGATCAATAAGTTTCACTCATTTTTTAGAATTGACCTTCCACCTATTGGAGGGATCGAATCTGTTGCTTGTCATGCAAACATCAGAGACAAAGACCTCTGTATAGTCAGCTTGTATTGGCCTCCGAGAGCTGCGGTTTGCCGCAAGCAACTTGCTGACATGTGCTCACTCCTTCCTGAGCCACGATTGATCTTGGGAGATTTCAACTCTCATGGAACTGCCTGGGGGAACAGTACGACGACAATCGTTCATTGTTGATATATGACCTTTGTAACAGCTTCAATATGACTGTTTTGAATACTGGGGAAACAACACGTGTGCCTAAACCTCCTGCTAACCCAAGTGCTCTTGACCTCTCGCTTTGCTCGAATTCACTATCGTTAGATTGCAAGTGGAATGTAATCCAGGACCCCAACGGCAGTGACCACTTGCCAATCAAAATTTCCATCACCATTGGGTCGAATTCTTCTGAATCTATAAACATGGCATATGACCTCACAAGACACATTGACTGGAAAAAATATGCGGACGCGATTACTCTAGCCATCAATTCCAGAGATGGTTTACCTCCATTGGAGGAGTATAACTTCCTTTCTCGTTTGATCAATGACAGCGCGGTTCGCGCTCAAACGAAACCCATCCCAGGTTCCACTCTCCGCCGAAGGCCTCCCAATCCATGGTGGAATAGCCAATGTTCCAAGCTTTATCAGGATAAATCGAACGCATTCAAAGCTTTTCGGAAACGTGGAACCATTGAAAATTTTCAGTCGTATTTGGACCTTGAAAATCAATTTAAAAACTTGATCAAAGGAAAAAAACGTGCTTATTGGCGAAATTTCGTGGGAGGTTTGTCACGAGAAACGTCAATGAAAAAATTATGGAAAGTGGCTCGAAACATGAGAAATCGCTCTTCAACGAATGAAAGCGAAGAATATTCACATCGATGGATTTTTAATTTTGCACGGAAGGTTTGTCCCGATTCCACTCCCGTGCAAAAAATTGTTCGAGTTATACCACAAGATAGGTGCGATCTTGATTCCGGGTTTTCGATGGTAGAATTCTCTCTTGCTCTCCTTTCATGTAACAATTCAGCTCCGGGAACGGATAGAATTAAGTTCAACTTGTTGAAAAACCTCCCTGATGTGGCGAAACATCGCTTGTTGAATTTATTCAATCGGTTTCTGGAACATAATATTGTTCCAGATGATTGGAGACAAGTACGAGTTATAGCTATTCAAAAACCCGGAAAACCCGCGTACGACTTCAATTCGTACCGCCCAATAGCAATGCTGTCTTGTATACGGAAATTGTTGGAGAAAATGATCTTGTTTCGCCTTGATCGATGGGTTGAAACGAATGGCCTACTCTCAGATACACAATATGGGTTCCGCAGGGGCAAGGGGACGAATGATTGTCTTGCGTTGCTTTCTTCAGAAATTCAAATGGCTTACGCCGAAAAAAAAAAACAAATGGCTTCAGTATTCTTGGACATAAAGGGGGCCTTTGATTCTGTTTCAATAGAGGTTTTGTCAGACAAATTACACTCTCGGGGTCTGCCGCCTCTATTGAATAATATGTTATATAACTTGCTTTGTGAGAAACATTTAAACTTTTCTCACGGAGATTCGGCAGTAAGTCGGGTCTCTTACATGGGCCTCCCCCAGGGCTCATGTTTAAGCCCCCTTTTGTACAACTTCTACGTAAGCGACATTGACAATTGCCTTACACAAAATTGCAGCCTAAGACAACTTGCAGATGATGGAGTGGTGTCTGTCGTAGGATCAAACGAATCAGACCTGCAAGTACCCTTACAAGATACATTGAACAATTTTTCAACCTGGGCCATTGGGCTAGGGATCGAATTCTCCACGGAGAAAACAGAAATGGTGGTTTTTTCTAGGAAGCATAAACCAGCAAAACCAAAGCTTCAACTTTTGGGTAAACCGATCACTCATGCTATGTCATTCAAGTATCTTGGGGTCTGGTTCGACTCCAAATGCACTTGGGGGGCCCATATTAGGTATCTGAAGAAAAAATGCCAACAAAGAATAAACTTTCTCCGTACAATTACCGGCACATGGTGGGGAGCCCATCCCGAAGATCTTATAATGTTGTATAAAACAACTATTCTCTCAGTGATGGAGTACGGCAGTTTCTGTTTTCAATCAGCTGCCAAAACACACCTCATTAAACTCGAGCGAATTCAGTATATTTGTCTCCGTAGTGCTCTGGGATGTATGCCCTCAACGCATACCATGAGTCTCGAGGTTTTGGCAGGCGTACTCCCACTAAAAGATCGCTTCAATTTATTATCTCTTCGGTTCCTCATCCGGTGTAAGGTTATGAACCCATTGGTGATCGGAAATTTTGAACAGCTGATCGAGCTAAATTTTCAATCTGGGTTCATGAGTCCATATCATGAATTCATCTCCATGCAGGTTGATTCTTCTTCGTATATTCCCAACCGTGTTTGTTTTCCTGACTACATCAATTCCTCTGTGCATTTTGATCTGTCCATGAAGCAGGATATCCATGGAACATCAGATTATCTTCGATCGAGGATCGTTCCAACGATCTTCGATGCAAAGTATGGGGATATCAATTGTGATAATATGTACTTTACTGATGGGTCCTCTATGAATGATTCCACAGGATTTGGAGTGTTCAACGATTTTTTTTAGCACCTCCCACAGTCTTCAGAATCCTTGCTCAGTGTATATTGCTGAATTGGCAGCGATACACTGGGCGCTGGACAGCGTCGCCTCACGACCTGTTGAACACTATTACATTGTAATGGATAGTCTTAGCTCTGTCGAAGCTATCCCTTCAGTGAGGCCGGAAAAGCACTCGCCGTACTTCCTTGAGAGAATACGAGAAATTTTGAGTGCTTTATCCAGACGCTGTTATGTCATTACCTTTGTCTGGGTCCCTTCACATTGCTCAATTCCGGGTATTGGCAAAGGTAGGTGCAATTGAAGGCGATATTTATCAGCGTCAAATCGCCTTCAATGAATTTTATTCTTTAGTCCGCAAAAATACCATAGTTAACTGGCAACGCAAATGGAACGAAGATGAATTGGGCCGGTGGCTCTACTCGATTATCCCTAAGGTTAGCCTCAAACCATGGTTCAAAAGTCTGGACTTGAGTCGGGACTTTATTCGCACCACCTCCCGACTCATGTCCAATCACTGTTCGTTAGATGCGCTACTCTTTCGTATTAATCTTGCCGACAACAATCTTTGTGTTTGTGGCCAAGGTTACCACGACATCGAGCACGTTGTTTGGTCGTGCGAGCTGTATCTTGTCGCCAGATCGAATTTAGAAGACACCCTTCGGGCCCGAGGAAGGCAGCCCATGGTGCCGGTGAGAGACGTGTTGGCTCGGTTAGACCTTGATTACATGTCCCAAATATATGTATTCCTTAGAGCTATCGATCTTCGTGTGTGATTGTCCCTATACCCTTAGTTTTTCCTTTTACTTCTCCTTTGTGAGAGATCGGATCCCTTCTTAAGAATAAGATGAAATGTAAATACATATTAGATATAAGATAGGTTTAAGAATTGAGTGTGATGAGTGTGATTGAGTATGTGAGTGTGATCATTGTCAATATATCCTCATATCCCCTCATTTTCCTGAAGAAAATATGTCACCCTTCTAAACTCGAGTCGACCGCGAGTAATCGGTTTCCTATATTATTAACATTATAATTAAGGAAAAATGTATATATACTAGTAACAATACAGTAAGGAGTTCGGCTCCTTTAAACCTATGTAACTGAGCCTGTAAAAATAAACGATTTAAATAAAAAAAAAACTTGTATTTTTTATTAAAATTTAACAATTAAAGTGTGTATTCCGTTTGGGTTGGAGGAAATATGAGCAATTGGGAATTTTTTGACTAAAGCGTAACTTTTGAATAGGACGTATCGATTTGAGTAAGAGAAATTTTTGATAATTTATATCTCAAAAACTATGAGTCGTACCGAAATAAAGTCTTAGAAAGAGTTATAGAGTATTGATGGTTGAATATGAAAAAAATGTACACTGAGAAAAAAAATTAGTACTCTTTTTTTTATTTACAAAATAAAAATTCAATTTCCAATATCCTGAGTTTTCGTTCAGTCGTTCAGCTGTTAGCTTGATTCACTCGTATCTATCGAAACGAACGCAAGCTGTTTTTGCAAATGGAAAATATTCCAAACACATTCCAATTATGTCTGGTGTCCCTCAGGGTTCAATTTTGGGCCCCTTGTTATTTTCATGCTTTATCAACGATCTACCATCTGTTCTGAAGCACTGCAAGATTCACATGTTCGCGGATGATGTGCAACTTTACTTAGCCGTAGAAGGTTTACCAGTACCTATGATATCTGACTTCATAAATTTTGATTTGGGTAGAATTTATCGATGGTCGATTCGGAACATGCTGCCAGTGAATGCATCAAAAACTAAAGCTATGTTTATTGCCAGAAATAATCAAAATAGCGAGTTACCATCCTTGTTCTTAGGCACCGAGAAATTAGATTACGTTGACACGGCTTATAATCTAGGGTTTATCATCCAAAACAATCTAGAATGGGACAAACACATTAATAAACAATGTAGCAAAATATTCGCTGGTTTACGACTTTTGAGGCTTTCATCTTACATGCTTCCAACTCCTATAAAGTTACGTCTGTTTCAATCATTGCTTCTTCCTCATTTTATGTATGGAGATGTTTTTCTGTTGAATGCATCTGCTCGAGCGATTGACAGATTTAGAATTGTTTTAAACTGTTGTATTAGATATGTTTTTAATTTAGGTAGATTTTCTAGAGTGTCTCATAAGCATCATGTTCTACTGGGCTGTCCCTTCCATGAATTTGTAAAGTTGCGAGCATGTCTAACTTTGTTCAAAATTATTCATTTTCGTTCCCCTACATACTTATATGAAAAACTGACTGCCTTTCGTAGTAATCGTAGTAGGAACTATGTGATACCACGATATAATTCATCGCATTATGCAAATACATTGTTTGTCAGGGGCATTGGTTTTTGGGATCAGTTACCTAACGAAATTAAGAATATTAATAGTGTGAGTGGATTTCATAGGGAATGCGTTAAATGGTTTAACAGGAGGAATCAACAAAACTAATTGGTTAAATTTAAAATTATAGATAAGTAAAAGTAGATTCAAGAGCTCAATGAATTCAAACTAAATGTAGTACATGAAAAGGAGAATTCCTTACGCTACAATGATTTGTGTATCAATAAATAAAATAAATAAAAAATAAAAAATTAAATAAATATTTTTTATTTTTTTTTACATTTTCATACAAAATAGAAGTCATGTAGAAAATTTCAAAAATGTGCCCAAGATAGTAAAACTATTTTTGACGAAATTTGTGGAAAATCGAATTTTTAGGAATTTTATAAACTTCGAATTTTTGTATGTTAGCAATCATTTTTAGCCACAAATTATGAATCCTGATGTGATTTAAAACAAAAAAGGTTATTATCAATCTCCTTCTAAATGCAACCATTCTCGAGATATTTGAAAAAAATTCTAATTTATTGTTTTTTTATAGTAAATAATTCCTTTTAATATGTTTGTCGTGTTATACCGTCATGTTCATGAAATTTTTTTGAATTTACTTATAATTTCCAACAACTTTTCCAAATACATCATCATGGTTCATTTTTTGACTCAAGCGTAACTTTTGAAAAGGGCGTATCGATTTGAGCAAGAGAAATCTTTGATAATTTATATCTCAAAAATATGAGTCGTACCGAAATAGTGTGTTAGAAAGAGTTATAGAGTATTGTTGGCTTAATATGAAAAAAATATACACTGAGAAGAAAAAATACTACCCTTTTTTTATTTACAAAATAAAATTTTAATTTGCGATATCAAAAAAAATGTATTTTTTTTAAATATTTTTCATTTTTTTTCATATAAAATAGAAGTCATGTAGAAAATTTAAAAAATGGGCCCAAGATGGTAAAACTATTTTTGACGAAATTTGTGGAACATCGAATTTTTAGGAATTTTCGAAACTTCGAATTTTTGTATGTTAATAATCACTTTTAGCCACAAATTATGAATCCTGATGTGATTTAAAACAAAAAAGGTTATTATCAATCTCCTTCTAAATGCAACCATTCTCGAGATATTTGAAAAAAATTCTAATTTATTGTTTTTTTATAGTAAATAATCCCTTTTAATATGTTTGTCGTGTTATACCGTCATGTTCATGAAATTTTATGAATTTACTTATAATTTCCAACAACTTTTCCAAACACATCATCATGGTTCATTTTTTGACTCAAGCGTAACTTTTGAAAAGGGCGTATCGATTTGAGCAAGAGAAATCTTTGATAATTTATATCTCAAAAAATATGAGTCGTACCGAAATAGTGTGTCAGAAAGAATTATAGAGTATTGTTGGCTTAATTTGAAAAAAATATACACTGAGAAGAAAAATTACTACTCTTTTCTTATTTACAAAATAAAATTTTAATTTGCGATATCAAAAAATATGTATTTTTTTATATTTTTTTCAATTTTTTTATATAAAATAGAAGTCATGTAGAAAATTTAAAAAATGGGCCCAATATGGTAAAACTATTTTTGACGAAATTTGTGGAAATTCGAATTTTTAGGAATTTTTGAAACTTCGAATTTTTGTATGTTAACAATCTCTTTTAGCCACAAATTATGAATCCTGATGTGATTTAAAACAAAAAAGGTTATTATCAATCTCCTGCTAAATGTAGCCGTTCTCGAAATATTTAAAAAAATATTTCTAATTTATTGTCTTTTTATAGTAAATAATCCCTTTTAATATGTTTGTCGTGTTATACCGTCATGTTCATGAAATTTTATGAATTTGCTTATAATTTCCAACAACTTTTCCAAACACATCATCATGGTTCATTTTTTGACTCAAGCGTAACTTTTGAAAAGGGCGTATCGATTTGAGCAAGAGAAATCTTTGATAATTTATATCTCAAAAAATATGAGTCGTACCGAAATAGTGTGTTAGAAAGAGTTGTAGAGTATTGTTGGCTTAATTTGAAAAAAATATACACTGAGAAGAAAAAATACTACCCTTTTTTTATTTACAAAATAAAATTTTAATTTGCGATATCAAAAAAAATGTATTTTTTTATATATTTTTCATTTTTTTTCATATAAAATAGAAGTCATGTAGAAAATTTAAAAAATGGGCCCAAGATGGTAAAACTATTTTTGACGAATTTTGTGGAACATCGAATTTTTAGGAATTTTCGAAACTTCGAATTTTTGTATGTTAATAATCACTTTTAGCCACAAATTATGAATCCTGATGTGATTTAAAACAAAAAAGGTTATTATCAATCTCCTCCTAAATGTAGCCGTTCTCGAAATATTTAAAAAAATATTTCTAATTTATTGTCTTTTTATAGTAAATAATCCCTTTTAATATGTTTGTCGTGTTATACCGTCATGTTCATGAAATTTTATGAATTTGCTTATAATTTCCAACAACTTTTCCAAACACATCATCATGGTTCATTTTTTGACTCAAGCGTAACTTTTGAAAAGGGCGTATCGATTTGAGCAAGAGAAATCTTTGATAATTTATATCTCAAAAAATATGAGTCGTACCGGAATAGTGTGTTAGAAAGAGTTGTAGAGTATTGTTGGCTTAATTTGAAAAAAATATACACTGAGAAGAAAAATTACTACTCTTTTTTTATTTACAAATTAAAATTTAATTTGCGATATCAAAAAATATGTATGTTTATATTTTTTTCAATTTTTTTATATAAAATAGAAGTCATGTAGAAAATTTAAAAAATGGGCCCAATATGGTAAAACTATTTTTGACGAAATTTGTGGAAATTCGAATTTTTAGGAATTTTTGAAACTTCGAATTTTTGTATGTTAACAATCTCTTTTAGCCACAAATTATGAATCCTGATGTGATTTAAAACAAAAAAGGTTATTATCAATCTCCTGCTAAATGTAGCCGTTCTCGAAATATTTAAAAAAATATTTCTAATTTATTGTCTTTTTATAGTAAATAATCCCTTTTAATATGTTTGTCGTGTTATACCGTCATGTTCATGAAATTTTATGAATTTGCTTATAATTTCCAACAACTTTTCCAAACACATCATCATGGTTCATTTTTTGACTCAAGCGTAACTTTTGAAAAGGGCGTATCGATTTGAGCAAGAGAAATCTTTGATAATTTATATCTCAAAAAATATGAGTCGTACCGAAATAGTGTGTTAGAAAGAGTTGTAGAGTATTGTTGGCTTAATTTGAAAAAAATATACACTGAGAAGAAAAAATACTACCCTTTTTTTATTTACAAAATAAAATTTTAATTTGCGATATCAAAAAAAATGTATTTTTTTATATATTTTTCATTTTTTTTCATATAAAATAGAAGTCATGTAGAAAATTTAAAAAATGGGCCCAAGATGGTAAAACTATTTTTGACGAATTTTGTGGAACATCGAATTTTTAGGAATTTTCGAAACTTCGAATTTTTGTATGTTAATAATCACTTTTAGCCACAAATTATGAATCCTGATGTGATTTAAAACAAAAAAGGTTATTATCAATC
This sequence comes from Toxorhynchites rutilus septentrionalis, assembly GCF_029784135.1. Lineage (NCBI taxonomy): Eukaryota > Metazoa > Arthropoda > Insecta > Diptera > Culicidae > Toxorhynchites > Toxorhynchites rutilus. The sequence continues at coordinate 54,718,768 of NC_073745.1, forward strand.
TCCTCCTAAATGTAGCCGTTCTCGAAATATTTAAAAAAATATTTCTAATTTATTGTCTTTTTATAGTAAATAATCCCTTTTAATATGTTTGTCGTGTTATACCGTCATGTTCATGAAATTTTATGAATTTGCTTATAATTTCCAACAACTTTTCCAAACACATCATCATGGTTCATTTTTTGACTCAAGCGTAACTTTTGAAAAGGGCGTATCGATTTGAGCAAGAGAAATCTTTGATAATTTATATCTCAAAAAATATGAGTCGTACCGGAATAGTGTGTTAGAAAGAGTTGTAGAGTATTGTTGGCTTAATTTGAAAAAAATATACACTGAGAAGAAAAATTACTACTCTTTTTTTATTTACAAATTAAAATTTAATTTGCGATATCAAAAAATATGTATGTTTATATTTTTTTCAATTTTTTTATATAAAATAGAAGTCATGTAGAAAATTTAAAAAATGGGCCCAATATGGTAAAACTATTTTTGACGAAATTTGTGGAAATTCGAATTTTTAGGAATTTTATAAACTTCGAATTTTTGTATGTTAGCAATCATTTTTAGCCACAAATTATGAATCCTGATGTGATTTAAAACAAAAAAGGTTATTATCAATCTCCTTCTAAATGCAACCATTCTCGAGATATTTGAAAAAAATTCTAATTTATTGTTTTTTTATAGTAAATAATTCCTTTTAATATGTTTGTCGTGTTATACCGTCATGTTCATGAAATTTTTTTGAATTTACTTATAATTTCCAACAACTTTTCCAAATACATCATCATGGTTCATTTTTTGACTCAAGCGTAACTTTTGAAAAGGGCGTATCGATTTGAGCAAGAGAAATCTTTGATAATTTATATCTCAAAAATATGAGTCGTACCGAAATAGTGTGTTAGAAAGAGTTATAGAGTATTGTTGGCTTAATTTGAAAAAAATATACACTGAGAAGAAAAAATACTACCCTTTTTTTATTTACAAATTAAAATTTAATTTGCGATATCAAAAAATATGTATGTTTATATTTTTTTCAATTTTTTTATATAAAATAGAAGTCATGTAGAAAATTTAAAAAATGGGCCCAATATGGTAAAACTATTTTTGACGAAATTTGTGGAAATTCGAATTTTTAGGAATTTTTGAAACTTCGAATTTTTGTATGTTAACAATCTCTTTTAGCCACAAATTATGAATCCTGATGTGATTTAAAACAAAAAAGGTTATTATCAATCTCCTGCTAAATGTAGCCGTTCTCGAAATATTTAAAAAAATATTTCTAATTTATTGTCTTTTTATAGTAAATAATCCCTTTTAATATGTTTGTCGTGTTATACCGTCATGTTCATGAAATTTTATGAATTTGCTTATAATTTCCAACAACTTTTCCAAACACATCATCATGGTTCATTTTTTGACTCAAGCGTAACTTTTGAAAAGGGCGTATCGATTTGAGCAAGAGAAATCTTTGATAATTTATATCTCAAAAAATATGAGTCGTACCGAAATAGTGTGTCAGAAAGAATTATAGAGTATTGTTGGCTTAATTTGAAAAAAATATACACTGAGAAGAAAAATTACTACTCTTTTCTTATTTACAAAATAAAATTTTAATTTGCGATATCAAAAAATATGTATTTTTTTATATTTTTTTCAATTTTTTTATATAAAATAGAAGTCATGTAGAAAATTTAAAAAATGGGCCCAATATGGTAAAACTATTTTTGACGAAATTTGTGGAAATTCGAATTTTTAGGAATTTTTGAAACTTCGAATTTTTGTATGTTAACAATCTCTTTTAGCCACAAATTATGAATCCTGATGTGATTTAAAACAAAAAAGGTTATTATCAATCTCCTGCTAAATGTAGCCGTTCTCGAAATATTTAAAAAAATATTTCTAATTTATTGTCTTTTTATAGTAAATAATCCCTTTTAATATGTTTGTCGTGTTATACCGTCATGTTCATGAAATTTTATGAATTTGCTTATAATTTCCAACAACTTTTCCAAACACATCATCATGGTTCATTTTTTGACTCAAGCGTAACTTTTGAAAAGGGCGTATCGATTTGAGCAAGAGAAATCTTTGATAATTTATATCTCAAAAAATATGAGTCGTACCGGAATAGTGTGTTAGAAAGAGTTGTAGAGTATTGTTGGCTTAATTTGAAAAAAATATACACTGAGAAGAAAAATTACTACTCTTTTTTTATTTACAAATTAAAATTTAATTTGCGATATCAAAAAATATGTATGTTTATATTTTTTTCAATTTTTTTATATAAAATAGAAGTCATGTAGAAAATTTAAAAAATGGGCCCAATATGGTAAAACTATTTTTGACGAAATTTGTGGAAATTCGAATTTTTAGGAATTTTTGAAACTTCGAATTTTTGTATGTTAACAATCTCTTTTAGCCACAAATTATGAATCCTGATGTGATTTAAAACAAAAAAGGTTATTATCAATCTCCTGCTAAATGTAGCCGTTCTCGAAATATTTAAAAAAATATTTCTAATTTATTGTCTTTTTATAGTAAATAATCCCTTTTAATATGTTTGTCGTGTTATACCGTCATGTTCATGAAATTTTATGAATTTGCTTATAATTTCCAACAACTTTTCCAAACACATCATCATGGTTCATTTTTTGACTCAAGCGTAACTTTTGAAAAGGGCGTATCGATTTGAGCAAGAGAAATCTTTGATAATTTATATCTCAAAAAATATGAGTCGTACCGAAATAGTGTGTTAGAAAGAGTTGTAGAGTATTGTTGGCTTAATTTGAAAAAAATATACACTGAGAAGAAAAAATACTACCCTTTTTTTATTTACAAAATAAAATTTTAATTTGCGATATCAAAAAAAATGTATTTTTTTATATATTTTTCATTTTTTTTCATATAAAATAGAAGTCATGTAGAAAATTTAAAAAATGGGCCCAAGATGGTAAAACTATTTTTGACGAATTTTGTGGAACATCGAATTTTTAGGAATTTTCGAAACTTCGAATTTTTGTATGTTAATAATCACTTTTAGCCACAAATTATGAATCCTGATGTGATTTAAAACAAAAAAGGTTATTATCAATCTCCTCCTAAATGTAGCCGTTCTCGAAATATTTAAAAAAATATTTCTAATTTATTGTCTTTTTATAGTAAATAATCCCTTTTAATATGTTTGTCGTGTTATACCGTCATGTTCATGAAATTTTATGAATTTGCTTATAATTTCCAACAACTTTTCCAAACACATCATCATGGTTCATTTTTTGACTCAAGCGTAACTTTTGAAAAGGGCGTATCGATTTGAGCAAGAGAAATCTTTGATAATTTATATCTCAAAAAATATGAGTCGTACCGGAATAGTGTGTTAGAAAGAGTTGTAGAGTATTGTTGGCTTAATTTGAAAAAAATATACACTGAGAAGAAAAATTACTACTCTTTTTTTATTTACAAATTAAAATTTAATTTGCGATATCAAAAAATATGTATGTTTATATTTTTTTCAATTTTTTTATATAAAATAGAAGTCATGTAGAAAATTTAAAAAATGGGCCCAATATGGTAAAACTATTTTTGACGAAATTTGTGGAAATTCGAATTTTTAGGAATTTTATAAACTTCGAATTTTTGTATGTTAGCAATCATTTTTAGCCACAAATTATGAATCCTGATGTGATTTAAAACAAAAAAGGTTATTATCAATCTCCTTCTAAATGCAACCATTCTCGAGATATTTGAAAAAAATTCTAATTTATTGTTTTTTTATAGTAAATAATTCCTTTTAATATGTTTGTCGTGTTATACCGTCATGTTCATGAAATTTTTTTGAATTTACTTATAATTTCCAACAACTTTTCCAAATACATCATCATGGTTCATTTTTTGACTCAAGCGTAACTTTTGAAAAGGGCGTATCGATTTGAGCAAGAGAAATCTTTGATAATTTATATCTCAAAAATATGAGTCGTACCGAAATAGTGTGTTAGAAAGAGTTATAGAGTATTGTTGGCTTAATTTGAAAAAAATATACACTGAGAAGAAAAAATACTACCCTTTTTTTATTTACAAAATAAAATTTTAATTTGCGATATCAAAAAAAATGTATTTTTTTAAATATTTTTCATTTTTTTTCATATAAAATAGAAGTCATGTAGAAAATTTAAAAAATGGGCCCAAGATGGTAAAACTATTTTTGACGAAATTTGTGGAACATCGAATTTTTAGGAATTTTCGAAACTTCGAATTTTTGTATGTTAATAATCACTTTTAGCCACAAATTATGAATCCTGATGTGATTTAAAACAAAAAAGGTTATTATCAATCTCCTTCTAAATGCAACCATTCTCGAGATATTTGAAAAAAATTCTAATTTATTGTTTTTTTATAGTAAATAATCCCTTTTAATATGTTTGTCGTGTTATACCGTCATGTTCATGAAATTTTATGAATTTACTTATAATTTCCAACAACTTTTCCAAACACATCATCATGGTTCATTTTTTGACTCAAGCGTAACTTTTGAAAAGGGCGTATCGATTTGAGCAAGAGAAATCTTTGATAATTTATATCTCAAAAAATATGAGTCGTACCGAAATAGTGTGTCAGAAAGAATTATAGAGTATTGTTGGCTTAATTTGAAAAAAATATACACTGAGAAGAAAAATTACTACTCTTTTCTTATTTACAAAATAAAATTTTAATTTGCGATATCAAAAAATATGTATTTTTTTATATTTTTTTCAATTTTTTTATATAAAATAGAAGTCATGTAGAAAATTTAAAAAATGGGCCCAATATGGTAAAACTATTTTTGACGAAATTTGTGGAAATTCGAATTTTTAGGAATTTTTGAAACTTCGAATTTTTGTATGTTAACAATCTCTTTTAGCCACAAATTATGAATCCTGATGTGATTTAAAACAAAAAAGGTTATTATCAATCTCCTGCTAAATGTAGCCGTTCTCGAAATATTTAAAAAAATATTTCTAATTTATTGTCTTTTTATAGTAAATAATCCCTTTTAATATGTTTGTCGTGTTATACCGTCATGTTCATGAAATTTTATGAATTTGCTTATAATTTCCAACAACTTTTCCAAACACATCATCATGGTTCATTTTTTGACTCAAGCGTAACTTTTGAAAAGGGCGTATCGATTTGAGCAAGAGAAATCTTTGATAATTTATATCTCAAAAAATATGAGTCGTACCGGAATAGTGTGTTAGAAAGAGTTGTAGAGTATTGTTGGCTTAATTTGAAAAAAATATACACTGAGAAGAAAAATTACTACTCTTTTTTTATTTACAAATTAAAATTTAATTTGCGATATCAAAAAATATGTATGTTTATATTTTTTTCAATTTTTTTATATAAAATAGAAGTCATGTAGAAAATTTAAAAAATGGGCCCAATATGGTAAAACTATTTTTGACGAAATTTGTGGAAATTCGAATTTTTAGGAATTTTTGAAACTTCGAATTTTTGTATGTTAACAATCTCTTTTAGCCACAAATTATGAATCCTGATGTGATTTAAAACAAAAAAGGTTATTATCAATCTCCTGCTAAATGTAGCCGTTCTCGAAATATTTAAAAAAATATTTCTAATTTATTGTCTTTTTATAGTAAATAATCCCTTTTAATATGTTTGTCGTGTTATACCGTCATGTTCATGAAATTTTATGAATTTGCTTATAATTTCCAACAACTTTTCCAAACACATCATCATGGTTCATTTTTTGACTCAAGCGTAACTTTTGAAAAGGGCGTATCGATTTGAGCAAGAGAAATCTTTGATAATTTATATCTCAAAAAATATGAGTCGTACCGAAATAGTGTGTCAGAAAGAATTATAGAGTATTGTTGGCTTAATTTGAAAAAAATATACACTGAGAAGAAAAATTACTACTCTTTTTTTATTTACAAAATAAAATTTTAATTTGCGATATCAAAAAATATGTATTTTTTTATATTTTTTTCAATTTTTTTATATAAAATAGAAGTCATGTAGAAAATTTAAAAAATGGGCCCAATATGGTAAAACTATTTTTGACGAAATTTGTGGAACATCGAATTTTTAGGAATTTTCGAAACTTCGAATTTTTTTATGTTAACAATCACTTTTAGCCACAAATTATGAATCCTGATGTGATTTAAAACAAAAAAGGTTATTATCAATCTCCTCCTAAATGTAGCCGTTCTCGAAATATTTAAAAAAATATTTCTAATTTATTGTCTTTTTATAGTAAATAATCCCTTTTAATATGTTTGTCGTGTTATACCGTCATGTTCATGAAATTTTATGAATTTGCTTATAATTTCCAACAACTTTTCCAAACACATCATCATGGTTCATTTTTTGACTCAAGCGTAACTTTTGAAAAGGGCGTATCGATTTGAGCAAGAGAAATCTTTGATAATTTATATCTCAAAAAATATGAGTCGTACCGAAATAGTGTGTCAGAAAGAATTATAGAGTATTGTTGGCTTAATTTGAAAAAAATATACACTGAGAAGAAAAATTACTACTCTTTTTTTATTTACAAAATAAAATTTTAATTTGCGATATCAAAAAATATGTATTTTTTTATATTTTTTTCAATTTTTTTATATAAAATAGAAGTCATGTAGAAAATTTAAAAAATGGGCCCAATATGGTAAAACTATTTTTGACGAAATTTGTGGAAATTCGAATTTTTAGGAATTTTTGAAACTTCGAATTTTTGTATGTTAATAATCACTTTTAGCCACAAATTATGAATCCTGATGTGATTTAAAACAAAAAAGGTTATTATCAATCTCCTGCTAAATGTAGCCGTTCTCGAAATATTTAAAAAAATATTTCTAATTTATTGTCTTTTTATAGTAAATAATCCCTTTTAATATGTTTGTCGTGTTATACCGTCATGTTCATGAAATTTTTTTGAATTTACTTATAATTTCCAACAACTTTTCCAAATACATCATCATGGCTCATTTTTTGACTCAAGCGTAACTTTTGAAAAGGGCGTATCGATTTGAGCAAGAGAAATCTTTGATAATTTATATCTCAAAAATATGAGTCGTACCGAAATAGTGTGTTAGAAAGAGTTATAGAGTATTGTTGGCTTAATTTGAAAAAAATATACACTGAGAAGAAAAATTACTACTCTTTTTTTATTTACAAAATAAAATTTTAATTTGCGATATCAAAAAATATGTATTTTTTTATATTTTTTTAAATTTTTTTATATAAAATAGAAGTCATGTAGAAAATTTAAAAAATGGGCCCGATATGGTAAAACTATTTTTGACGATATTTGTGGAACATCGAATTTTTAGGAATTTTCGAAACTTCGAATTTTTTTATGTTAACAATCACTTTTAGCCACAAATTATGAATCCTGATGTGATTTAAAACAAAAAAGATTATTATTAATCTCCTCCTAAATGTAGCCGTTCTCGAAATATTTAAAAAAATATTTCTAATTTATTGTCTTTTTATAGTAAATAATCCCTTTAAATATGTTTGTCGTGTTATACCGTCATGTTCATGAAATTTTATGAATTTGCTTATAATTTCCAACAACTTTTCCAAACACATCATCATGGTTCATTTTTTGACTCAAGCGTAACTTTTGAAAAGGGCGTATCGATTTGAGCAAGAGAAATCTTTGATAATTTATATCTCAAAAAATATGAGTCGTACCGGAATAGTGTGTTAGAAAGAGTTTTAGAGTATTGTTGGCTTAATTTGAAAAAAATATACACTGAGAAGAAAAATTACTACTCTTTTTTATTTACAAAATAAAATTTTAATTTGCGATATCAAAAAATATGTATGTTTATATTTTTTTCAATTTTTTTATATAAAATAGAAGTCATGTAGAAAATTTAAAAAATGGGCCCAATATGGTAAAACTATGTTTGACGAAATTTGTGGAACATCGAATTTTTAGGAATTTTCGAAACTTCGAATTTTTGTATGTTAACAATCCCTTTTAGCCACAAATTATGAATCCTGATGTGATTTAAAACAAAAAAGGTTATTATCAATCTCCTGCTAAATGTAGCCGTTCTCGAAATATTTAAAAAAATATTTTTAATTTATTGTCTTTTTATAGTAAATAATCCCTTTCAATATGTTTGTCGTGTTATACCGTCATGTTCATGAAATTTTATGAATTTGCTTATAATTTCCAACAACTTTTCCAAATACATCATCATGGTTCATGTTTTGACTGAAGCGTAACTTTTGAAAAGGGCGTATCGATTTGAGTAGGAGAAATCTTTGATAATTTATATCTCAAAAAATATGAGTCGTACCGAAATAGTGTGTTAGAAAGAGTTATAGAGTATTGTTGGCTTAATTCGAAAAAAATATACACTGAGAAGAAAAATTAGTACTCTTTTTTTTTACAAAATAAAATTTTAATTTGCGATATCAAACAATATGTATTTTTTTATATTTTTTCACTTTTTCCATATAAAATAGAAGTCATGTAGAAAATTTAAAAAATGTGCCCAATATGGTAAAACTATTTTTGACGAAATTTGTGGAACATCGAATTTTTAGAAATTTTCTAAACTTCGAATTTTTGTATGTTAGCAATCATTTTTAGCCACAAATTATGAATCCTGATGTGATTTAAAATAAAAAAGGTTATTATCAATCTCCTTCTAAATGTAGCCATTCTCGAGATATTTAAAAAAATATTTGTAATATTTGAAAATGCATACAGGTTATGAATACTCTAGATAATAGCGATGATAGCGATATCATATTAAGTTGGCTAATATCTTTGATATAGTAGGGGCCGATACGAGAAGGATTTGCAGTGTTGTAGTGCAATACATGTTACACATCGTTTACCAAGTTGAAGAAAAAAAGTTCTACGTACTGACTTAGTTAGCATATACTGATGGGGCCGTCACCGATGACTCTTCGGTCATCGGAATGTTCAACGGTGATACCAAAATTAGCGTACGAGTTCTCCATTAAGATGGAAGTAGAGGGACTGGCTGATGCTAATAATGCTATAATTTGTACAGATTTGGCGAACAGTCTCGCAACAGTTAGCAAAACCAAACCCGAAGCGAAATGTATTCAGGAATGGTTGTGTTTCATCTGTATTATTCAATATTCCTATTTACTACACCGTTCAATGCAGTTTTACACCTTGAACAACCCACCGTGTTCCAATCGATTTAGTACTGCCGGATCGAATCCTCGCAGGCGATACAACAAAATGTATTTACATTGTTTGCTAATAGCACCTTAGCAGGTGGTGGCAGTTAATGTAGTAAAGCCTTGGATCAAACAACAAAGAACCTATGGGCGATACATCGAGGATTATAACATGTTCGCAATGCGAACAAAATGCTCTCACACATATTCTTAATCCAATCAGACCACACACTCAGTTGATCCTTATTTCGAGAGGGCATCTATAGCTATAGCCATTCATCCAACAGTACACACAAACACACAAACCATACAATTGCGCAATGACTTTCTTCGCGGTTTTGCCGTTGTTTATATTGAGCTCTGTTCCGCGAGTATTATCCTGTTCGCTTGTTTTATGATGATTGCAATGCTCTGTTTTATTGCGCGTTGGTTTTTATTGTTTTCATATTTTGTGACTTTCAATCTTCAGATATTTCACCAGACGCAACCGGAACGGACCGGTTGAGTTTTATGACCGGATGCAGCAGAATTGATGATCACTGTTGCATGAGTTATGACAAACAAAAAACAATAGGAAAATTGAATTGATTTCGGAATAATAGAAAATCAATCAGCTCCTGTTCATAGATTGTGAATTCATAATGCTGAATAATACAATTTCACAATGAATGAACAGCCATCTAATTATGCAAATTATTTGCGCTTATCGATTGTGGCGGTACGTTATGACGCTCTATCCAAATGGACCATTTGCCATTTGGCACCTGACAATTGCATTGCTAGCCAGTTGCCAGGTGCAGCTCCTAATGGATTAACTATATCATCTCTGTTTCAGCGTTTCCATTTTCCGGACAGCGTTCAGCGCAATATCCTCTCCCCGGAATAACATTACCACAAACCAAAGTCTGGCATGCGTTTGCCTTCAGCGGAAGCATCACACGGGAAATAAATAAAACCACTTATCCGGCCGCACTTCGTACCCCATTTTCCCCAGTTTTCCAGTGGGAGTGAAATACAACAGTAGGATGAAGTTCCTGTGTTGTGGTTTTGCGTCCAGACGGAATGATATTCAAATTTGGAATGGCAGGAGATGAAAAAAAATAAAACTACTAAAGCGATGATTCTTTCGCTACCAACCAACCAACAGGTGATTTGAATGTATTTTGTATTCATCGTATTTCATGAATACATGTACGAGTATCAAACAACTTGTTTGTTTTTTTGGCGTTTGAAAAAAAGCTGGGAAACAGCAGCTTTTTAGATTCAGAAACGTTCCAATAACTTCTTAGGATTTAAGGACTGTGAAATTTATTTTACAAAATTTTGAGCTGCTTTTAAATGACACATTATACTTGTTTGCCGATCGGATGTTTCATTGAATAACTCGCTTTCGTTTGATCAAATATTTTCTTGCAGAAGTCATTTCCCTAAGTTGCATTCATTTGTCGTTACATGCTACGAAGCATGAGACAAACGAGAACGAGAGAACACTGCTTTGGTTAGCACTTCATGATACACAAGCATGCGAACCAAAACGTCATGATCGCTTTCAGTGCTGCAAGTTTCTATTCTTCTTTGTCTCTCATTCGCTACATATCGAACCAAATTCGAAGCATGAACAGAATTATAAAGGCGTGGAATGACCCCTAAAGATGAATAAGGAACTGTGCACAGACAGTTCCAAAGAACGAAAAGTATTTGTAGACAGGATGTCCATAATTGAATAATGAATTTTCTGCTCGAGTTCAAATAATTCGAAACAGGATATTTGACAAAAACAACAAGACCTTACCCAACTTTTTCATACCCTTCTGACGACTAACAAAAGTTTAAAGAACAAAATCGAAATCCATTCCACCTTGGAGACATGTTTGAATCATCTAGAACAGGGGATTTCAGATTTTTTATATGGCAGAGCACTTTTTATAGCAAAATAATTTGATGGAGCACCTGTATTTTTTAAATAATAAAACAATCTTATTTGCATTCACATTACCTAACTGGAAACACTCTATGTCGGTTTCGAGTCGCAGTTACACGACATCTGACCCGGGGTAAACAAGATAAATCACTATATGCCCAGTGAAATGAAATTAAAGAATTGTTTTTTCCAAGGTGGGTTTTCAGGCGAGAGCATTTGCTATAACTTCGTGGAGCAAATTTCCCGCGGAGCACCATTTGAAAACCCCTGATCTAGATTGCTGATTTTATGGCTTCTCATAACTTGGGTCAAAATATGACTAGTAGCTGAAAGCGTGTCTCAACTTAATGCAGCCACGAATAAATTAACTGAGAACAAGAAAACAACAATCGAAGAGCACAGAAAGGGCATCCGCTTATGTCGCAATATGATGAACCCAGGATTCGATGACCTCTTCAACATCGCCCTGACAAAATTATGATGGCTGATTTTGAAGAAACCAAGTCACACACTAACTACCGAGATTCATCAGCTGACAAGTGTTGCTTCTATCCTAAATAAAATCACAATGCATATGGACACAGTCAAAACTGAAGCTTTAGTTTTCGAATCTGAAACCATAATCACTTATACTAAGAATAACAAATTAACTGATTTACTCTCGACAAGAAACGTTCCTTTGTGGAACAATAGGCTCGAGCGGCTTCGAAAAACAGCGCGGAAACTGTTCAACAGAGCTAAAATAAATTCGGATTGGTCTCAATACAGGAGCACCGAAACCGATAATATTAAAGAATTAAGACGATCTAAACGTAAATCTTGGGCAAATAACTGTGAAAGCATTGAAAGTACCTCAATCGTTGCAAGACTAAGCAAGACTCTTGCAATAGACCACTCGAACGGGCTAGGTTTCCTCAAAAAAGATTACGGTTCGGTCACAAAATCTCCCTCAGAAGTATTAGACTTACTGATGAAAACTCACTTCCCGGGATCTACATCTGTTCATTATGAAACCATTCCTAGCTATAATCACGACATAAAATGCTCTCGAAGATATCCTGAAATTGCAAAGGAAGTCGCAAACATAGTTGCTGGATTGTTTTTCACAAGGGCCAGAGTAAAAAACGCAGTGAGATCCTTTGAACCATACAAAACCTCAGGTGCAGATGGATTTTTCCAGCCCTGATTCAAAAAGGAGATTCTAAGCTGATTCCATCTCTAATCGAGATTTCTAAGGCAAGTCTGATACTAGAGCACATTCCTTCCACATGGGGACTCGTTAAAGTGGTCTTCATTCCAAAAGCTGGGAAACGTGATAAATCACTCCCAAAATCATTCAGACCAATAAGTTTATCATTAACACTAGACCGGAGGATGTTTAGTTGTCGAAATATAGAAATTTTGAAAAGTTTTACGGAAAATAAAATACATTTCAATCTTATATTGCAAGTACATGATAAATACATCTATTTGCATAATACATAGCATTTTAATTTGTGTTTTCATTTAGATATACGCTCGACAAAAGAGTTATAGGAACAGAGTGCGAAGTCGAAATTCTAAGGTGATTTTTGACATGCTGTAACTTCGTGAAAAATCAACGCATGAAGATGGAATGTACATAATTTTAAAGCTTTCATTTTCATGTTTTGGAATATGTTACGAATATATTATGCTATGTTACACATTTTTATCTGTGCGTATGTAGATGTAGTAGACAAAAATATCGGGAAGAAATAAAAAACCGATTTCTTTTTGTTTTTTCAAACTTTATGTAGGTTAACACAATTGTTTGCTAACCAACTCAATATCAAATCGTATTAACCTTATCAAACAGCTTTCATTTGATTGCTAGAATGTTCCTATAGGACCGTTCCTAACAGGGATGTTTCTGTTTGAATAAATAATTACTCCCTCGGCTTTGATGATAAATAATTCAATAAATAATGTTCGCACCGCAAACAGAAAGATAGTTTTGATAGCTCCAATAAATTCTATATAAAATTAATTTATTGCTCTGACGAAAAAAATTTTTAAATTTTTTCGTTGATTTGAAAAAAGGTTAAAAAATGTGTATTTATAGTGTTTTAGAAAATTTTGTGTAATTTTGCAAATATTGCAGTAAGTTTTAATGCTAGCAGGTAAATTTTTAATATATTGTATATCCTAAGCTCCTGTGAAAGTTTCATATTGATACATTCAGCCGTTTTATTTCTAGCCGATCGATCAAAGTTTAGAGTAAATTAGAGGAACACTTCATCGCACACTGTACCCAAATCACAAAATGTTTTCGTACAGATAATTCCATCAGCAGAAATTCCAGCTTGTGGACGGTAATTCTCATCCGAAGATGACATAAGTATCAAAATTCTTCATGGTCTACATAAATTGATCCTCTTTACTATTGCTTCCTGAGCAAACAAACAATGTTTCTTCTGATTGATTATCTGAAATATATGCAGGTCAAATTTCAGGATTCAATTTCAAAAAATCCTGGTCGTTATCGGAAACGTCTTCTCTTGAATCTGTTACGCCTTCTAAAACTCTAGATGAGTTCGAGCGTCTCGACATTCTTGAGGTAAAGTTTTATAACTAGATAAAAGTATATATTTAGAATATTGTCATTTTGTTCCCCTCCATATAAGAAAAATATTCAAAATTTACATACACTGAAAACTACAATAACTGTAAATTTATAAAAAATGAACCCAATTGTCAACAATATTGTAAATATTTATACTGCACTAATTTCAATCATGTACAACAACTGTCAATAAGAAAATAAAATTGCATCACAATATATTACAAATTTCCAAAAATTTGGGAAACTTTTAGAATTTTGTGCTTTAAAAGCATTAATTGTTCCGGAAATTTTGATTGGCTAGCACCGTAGTGACAGATTGAAGTAGTTTCTAAGTAGTTTTGGTATTAGAAACATTAAAAATCACTACCGATCATTTTGACCGGTCGGTATAGATAGGTATACCACATATGTATATGTTTCAGTGAGATATCTAGGCGTAATTTTAGTACAGCTTAACCAGTCAAAAAAATTATAAGGGGTTGTATCTAGGACACGACCGCATATTTTCGACGTAGAACTACGCAATTATATTATCCACTTGTTCACCACTTCCAATATTATTTCAGAATGCATCGAAATTCTTGTAATAGATTATGTTCTTCGTTACAAATAAATTTGATGAACGTCCTTTTACGTTTGATATGATGCTTAGGACTACCTCAATATGTGAACGGAAGAATTGTCTGCACAACGACAAGCGAGTACAAAAGTACTCAATATAAAAAAATACCCCGACTTGCATTTATTTGTCAAGGCAGATACCCCCAGGCGTATTAAGTCCGTGTTTTTAATTAAGTCAGCTCAGTGGAAAAATAAACCCCGATTTGCATGTTTTGACTAAGCGGATTCCCCCAGGCACAATGATTTTGAAGTCCGTGTTAGGGAAACACAGCTCGGTGGGAACAAAAATACCCCCGACTTGCATGTATATTTGCAGAGCAAATTTCCACAGGTACATCGATTTTGAAGTCTGTGTTAGGGAAACCGTAAATCGGGCCAATCGAAACTTGGCAGTTAGGGCGTTTAAATAACGCTTGACATTTTAAAGTTATTCAATTGTTCATCTCATGAAAAATAATATTTTATTAATTGTGATAGACGAGTAGAAATATTTCCTATCAATTGATGCAAACATCTTTCCGATATGTTAATAAATGTTCGAGTTATAAGCATTCGAAATACGGGTAGAGTTAGCACACAAATCGGCAGAACAAATGTATGAGAAAAAAGGAAGTTCTTCTAGTTTTCATGAATTTAAACCGTTTAGAGATTAGCGAATTGTAATGTATAACATATCAAACAAATTTTAGAGAATTTCCGATTCGATTGGTATGCTAATCATGAGAATTCGTTCACGGTGAAAATATTATTAACGTTAACTTTTTTTCATAAAAACGAGACCTGTTATCTGATTTCGCACCCTTCCTGAAAGACGTAGTTCTACGTCAAAATTTATCACGCCGAGTATTAAAATTACTCAACAACTGCTGAGTCTTAATATTAAAGACTTGACAAGAAAGTAGTCTTAATAAGAAAAACATTTGACATGATCATTTTCGCTGCCACCCTAATATATATTGCAAGGCTCTTGAATGGCGTTAACATTCCCTGTGGAACTTTTGCCGTCTCAACGTTGCATTAACTAGCGTCATTTATTAATACTTATTTGAGATTTCTTAAGCCAAATAACACGCCTTGAATGTATTCCGAGTGGCAAGCTCTAGAATACGCGTGACCACAGTGCAAGTCGAAGAAAATTTCTCTGACGAAAAATCCCCCGGCCAGAACGGGAAACGAACCCGAACGCCCGGCATGATAATGTGAGACGCTAACCACTCGGCCACGGGTGCACTATATATTGCAAGGCGTTAAAAATAAAAATATAATCTGACTACCCTTCCCTAAGCATCTAGCTAGCTAAATATTCACATAGGGTTGCAGTATCTGAACATGAATCATTCGCTTTGTGTAGTCCGTATGATTCTGCTGCATCATGAGGCATGGTTCGATATGAAATGAGTTTGAGATACAAAGGAATACAGCGCGGACTCGATTATATACAGTTTTTGATTTCGTTTCGCTGTATATAATCGAATCCTGTATACAGGGTGGGCCATTTAAAGTGGAAGCATCTGGCAACCCCATAACTTTTGACAGAGATGTCAGATTAACAAATGTCATACCGCGTTGGAAGCGTCATTTCAGTACAATTTTAACCATGGAACAATACACACCTAAACAACGCGCTGAAATTGTTCAGCTGTACATTCAAAATAACTTCTCAATTGTGTTAACTAAACGTGCGTGGAAAAATAAAAATAAAGTTAAAACATCGCCTGGAGACAACACTATACGTCGATTATATGCCAAATTTATATCGTCTGGTAGTGTTGGTAATGCCAGTCATCTGTCCAGACAACGACCAAGACGTTTCGACGAGAATATTGATGCCGTTCGAGCCAGTGTTGCAGAGACTCCATCGACATCAGGTCGCCATCGTTCGCAAGAGTTAGGCATCGCTCGAACCACTCTCCGACGCATGATTCGTGTTGATTTGAAAATGTTTCCGTGTAAAATTCAAATGGCTCAACAACTTAACCCATCTGACCCATCTGATCCATCGAAATGTTCCCCGGAAGATTAATATCGAAAAACGGCGATTATGACTGGCCACCGAGATCACCTGATTTGACGCCTCCTGACTTTTTTTTATGGGGATATTTCAAATCCAAGGCATACACTGGTAAATCAAGGACCCTGGCTGCGCTGAAAGACAATATCCGACAAGAAATTGCTGCCATATCGGCCGAAACATTGGGCAAAGTGATGGAAAATGCCGAAAAAAGGGCACATTTTGCGGTCAAGGCCAGAGGCGGTCATTTACGAGATATCATAATCAAAAAGTAGTTAGAACAAATCTCCTTGGACCAAAATAAATGAATTTAAAAAAAAATAAAATTCCACTTCTTTACTTTGCTATTGCAAAAACAAATCCTTCCACTTTAAATGGCCCACCCTGTATAATCGAGTCAGAAAAATATTTTTTTTATTCGTTTTTTTGCATGTATTTTTCGTTTTTTGAATATAAAAGAGGAATTTGAATTTTGATTCATCCCCTTAAAGTCAGAAAACACCTTTCTCACATGAAAAAAAAATTATCCAGATTCTCTCAGAAGGTGATAGAAGATCATATTTGATGAAAAAAATCCTTCTACGTATATGTTCGAAATTCAAAAATGACAGAGTTATAGAACTTTTTTTTTTTGTTTCGGACTCTGTTGCCTCAAACTGGCTCTACATTAAAAAGTACTCTACGTAAGACGATTCTGTTGCTTTCATTTGAAAGATAAGAAAATTTAGTACAGGATATAGTAGTGAAACATCTAAATTAGTGGATTTTAATAACATTTTGGAAGTGAAAAACTTAAAAGTTAATAATTTGTAATGTGTTAGTATTGATTTTATCCTAACAATTTATACTCAACTAGATTGTTTCTATCCATTAAATCGAAGCTCTCTAACCGCTCTACAAAATTTGTTCTTTGAGACCCAACTTCTATCTTTCTTAATTTGGCTGCAATATCGACATAAACAATTCCTGGTGAAAATTCAAGCAACATCTTCAAAAATCACGGTTTTTGTCCCACTGTACATGTAATAACCACTTAAATTACACCTTAACGTTGAAAAGTTACATTTCTTCCTGAAATAAGTCATATTTGAAAAATTTTTTTTTCCAAACTGTATATACTCTAGTCTAAAACTGTATATAATCGAATCACATATAATCGAGTCTGTATATAATCGAGTCCGACCTGTATAAACTTTCTGCACCAAAACCGTTCATGGCGGTTTTGGTTCGCATGCTCGGGTATCATGAATTGCGAACCGAGGCAGAGTTGTCTCATTCTCTTTTGTGTCATGATCAGAGCTGCACTGTTTCATCAATATCACTGACAACTGACGAGCCACGCTACTCACTTCCTATTGACAATAATTTTGGTAAAATGGTGACTGACGGAGTACGATGCAACACTATGCTTGTTACTGAACTTCGTCAATATGCCGATCAAGTAGGCGGTAAAATTGTCAGTACCGAATTGATGATTGCCGCAGATTGTATTTTCCCTTCATCGAGCAAAGCTTCGATGTTCGTTCCGGTTGTTGCTTCTTGTATTTAATTAGAAGGTTGAAGGAAGCCACAAATGGCTGCCACAATAGCGCTCATTTCTTTCATCTCTCTCCCTCACCTCTCGTCCGAAAATCAATAATTTTGCGGAACAGTGTAATACCAACCAAACTACAATCAATTACTCACAAGATATTAAATTTTCATCTGCCGTCGCACTGTGTAGTGAAAAACGTCGGAAGACTCAAGCTAGTGCTCTGAAAGTTAGAACTTTCATTTTTCAATTTTCCGCAATGGTTTTGTTTGGATTTGTGAAAACATTTTTATTTTTTCGACACAGATGCCATTCAATAAAATGTTATTCCTGAGTCATAGCATTTCATGTCATGAAAATCAATAAAATGAAATTGTGTTGATATCAATACAATTATGTATCGTTCATACATTTTACTTTAGTACTGAATTGTAATTTTTTCAAATGTATTCTGAGACCCGTGTCAGTGAAGCCGCCACCCAGTCTGATAAGTGAATTGATCTATTTACGTACCAAAACGGTGTGCTTTGCTCTGCTATTACCCCATTTTTACACGTGGTTTTACCTATACTACTACAATGGCTTCCTTCCACCTTCACCTTAATGAAGTAAATACTATGTCGAATACGCGATAGCGTGTGAGCAATAGCAAATCATTTAACAACGGAATATATATTTGCCCGAAGCTTGAACAATCTCTACTTGCTAAAATAATGTGAAGAAATTTCTCTCTTCGTTGAAATTTCTGAGTGATATCCAAATTCACGTATTTGTAAGTCCGCTTAGACTCATTTATATCCTTTGTTCTCTTCGAAGTTTTAGCATTTCATATGAGAATTGTATTCAGGTAGCTCAACGTAAACAAATGCACCCTGATAAACGTGTAAACTTTCATAACATCAAGTGACATGGTATATCTCCTCTTGACGCGCTGACTTGCAACATGCTTTGACCGTCAGAACACTCTGACAACTATTTAGCATCAAAATGGGTGGGTTGTATCTAAGTGGTGCGGACTCGATTCACTTCATTTTCAAGCAAATTCATGCATATTTTCAATCGATTTCTTGCATTAAATTCTCAGACCACCAGAGATGCAAGATTTACAAATATGTTCGTAAATTCACAGACATATCTGTAAAACACATTTTATTTTTGTTGCTGACTTTTTGGATATAACAATATTTCACAGGTTTTTGAAAAATGAGAGGCTCTATTCATCACATCAAAGATATTTGACTCACCGTATGACATTTTTCCATAGTTTTAATACAGAAAAGTTATTATATTTAGTTTATATCAATACACATGACGTTAGACCAGCGATACTCAACCTGCGACCCGGCAGACTTTCTGGTTGGCCCATCTGGTGTGTATGAAGTTTGGAACTCATCCACATAAGTTCTTTTGCCCTGACATCATTGCAGACGAAAGAGAGGATACGATTATTCACAATTAATGAAAAAATGCATTCTCTGCAGGTAGGGAAAAATCTTGAACGAAAATTTTTCTCTGATAATTATTTTCTGTTCTTGATAACATTTTTTTTTTGCTGAAACGCAAGGAGATTTATAGAAAAATAGTTAAGTTAGGGTCAGGACTATTTCTTCTAAGTATTTAAACAACATCGAATAAAAATTTGCATTCTAATTTCAACACTAGAATTCCACTAGAAATAATTTATATGGCAGAACAACGTTTGCCGGGTAAATATACAGCCATTCCATGCAAAACCGATATTGTGGTTCTCAGATTATCGTCAAAAGTGTTAATTTTGTTCTTTATCGCAAAATATTAAACCCGTATTTTTTATTTTTTCATTGGGGTGCCCATTTCCATTTTAGGGTGGTCCGAAAAATCATTTTTTTCCACTTTTTCCCAAAAACTGACAAATTAAAATTCTTAACTTTTGAATCACATAACCGTTTTAGATGATCGCCATATCAAATTGAAGCTAATGACCTAGCCTTTTACTAACTCTCCTGTACTCGCGTGCAAAATCATAACACGTATGCTCGCGCACGGCGTCACAGACCGAAAATTGAACTTCTCTGTAATGTTGCCATTGTGTATTTTTCAGGCTTTCTTGGCATTTCCCAGCAAACATCAAATCGTATAATTTTGCACGTGCCAAGTCTTACAAGAAATCCGAATAAATCATAATCGCATATAATATCAATCAAAGTATGTATCGTGTATATTTGAAATCGCATAAAATGTAAAAACTCGATTTTATATGCCATTATCAAATTAAGTCGCAATTCGGTATAATAAACATCAATTTTATGATGTACATTGTCGTAAAATATAATTAATCCGCATCACATGCGTATATTACGCTGATGCAGTTTGTGTGTCGTATAAGCGTATAATTTAAATCGATTTAGTACTGTAGTAAATCGTGTTGCATGTTGAAGAAAATCATGAAACATTAAATCATATTGGATCCTAATAAAGAACATATTACATCATATTGAAATGTCAATGAAATGCTGATGCAATCGAAAGTTTTAACCGCTGTTGAATTAAATTTCAGATAGCCGCGCGAGATAGCTGGTGGATGATAATCCAGACGACCGGAATTCGAACCCACATCGGAGCAGTTTTCACCAAACATCAATCTGTGCCATTTTAAACATTCATATTCCACTCCCAACACAAGTCAATCAAACAATTATTATTTCTACTAACATAAATACTCATATATAAAAATGGTGATTCATGAGGCTATATAAACATTTCAAGAAAATATTTTGCGCCATTTGTTTTTTTTTCTATGTCTGTAATAAATGGCAAAAGTCGTATTTGGTGCTTTGACAATTCAATAATATATTCATATTAGATCGCAATTCAATTTCAACATAATCGCTATTATAGCCGGTCAAAGTTGCATATTCATCCAAACAAATTCGGTAAGCATTTGCCATGTATGTATATGACCTCCACTTTTGCATGCATATGCGCATTATATGCCAACCAAATTTTAGGGCATATGATGTTATATATACGCTTGTTATGCGATTTAATGTTTGCTGGGTTATTTGCAGGAGAGAGAATGAAAGAGAATGAATGAAAAAACTCCAAAAATATGTTTTCTTCATCTCTATTATGTTTTAATAGTCATCTAATTCAGCCTCCTCAAAACAGAGTAATTTTTGATACTCCAACACAAATAACGAACTTCGAATTTTTCACTGTTATAAATTAAAAGTAAGCAACTGAATATAATTCATGGAAGCATAAAGAGCTATAACACAACATAAAAACGTATTAATCGATTGTGATTTCATTGGACTAAGAATCAGAACATAACATAACTGCATGCTAGAAACAAACATATTTTTTTTACATTTCATGCAGTTGTTGCGTATTTTTCGGGTCTTTTATCAAAGAGAAGAATGTATAGCGACCTTCTAGATAATTAACAGATGATAAAGGTTCTGGAATATAAAGTTTGCATAATTCTAATATTCTTTGTCTCTGTATTCTTGGTAAACTAAGAATTAATGCCTTTTTTAGATAGGACATGAAGAGATAATATAAAAGGATTTCTAGGAACTTCCTTTTCTTTTACTTGATTTCTTGTCGATATTGTCCATTAAAAAAAATATCCACGAAACTCTAACTTTTAAAAATTATCATAAGCCACCGATTAGTTTATAGTTTACAGTTTACAATTATTCCACAAGTGAAATTCTCTCACAAGTGTGTATATTTATGACCATAATATTTAGCGAATAACTATACGAAAGTCAAACATTTATATTTTGCTTTTGAACGTATGAACCTAACGACGAATAGTTAATATATGGATCCGTTCAATCCAGTTACAAAAGGGACTGAAATCGAATAAGAATGGTCCGGTAATGATCTTATGCATTATATTCAATAAATATTCCACGCCACTAACATTAATTTATACATTTCGTTCAGCAATATTCCAGAATATGAAAAAAGCACTTGTCCAAAAAAGTTACTCCTATACTCGCGTCGGTGTGTCAGACCGAAAGTGTTGAAAAAGTGGCACACGTCCCCATTATACCAACACATGCGATACGCTAAACGATGACGAACGACGAATAACGAAGCTAGAGAGAATCGCAAAGTCGTAGTGTTGATATTTTCTGAGAAATGAACGAATTATTGACTTCTCGGTCTGACAGACCAATGCGCGAGTATAGGAGTGTTAAAAAATATTCAACTTGCGAGAAAAAAAAATATTTTAGTAATTATTGATTGTAGTCGTTTTTTATTTTTGTTATGACTTTGGACTAGAGAACGCTATATTTTCAAATATTTTTTCTTGAAAGCTGAGAATATTTTACATAACATATCTCGATAACAGAGATGAGCATTTTTTACATAAAATATCTCGATATCAGATATGCAATTTTTTGGTTTTTTTGATATGAGTTTTTGAAGTTAACCGCTGGTTCGAAAACTAATTTTTCCCCCTTTGTCTAAAAATGACATTCTGCAAAAAATCATAAAATTTCAACTACTGAACCGATTCAGATGATCGATATATTAAATTGAAGCCAATAAGCAAACTTTGAAAAAATATCACACTTGCGGGAAGATTGGATTCTAGTCGCATAGGTCCAGTTTAGTCACATAGGAATATTGATCGAAGACTTAAAACATGTTAAATTTGCAAAATTATAACCTAAAAACGATAATTATAGCATCTCTGATATCAAGATTTAATATGTAAAAAATCCTCAGTTTTCCATAAAAACTGCTAAAAAATATATAGCGCCCTCTATCTTTAACTGAAAAACTAAGAAAAACTAACTCAATCAATAATTACAAAAACGAAAATTCATTTTTGACGTAGAACTACGTCTTTCATTAAGGGTGCCAAATCAGAAAACAGGTCACGTTTTTATGAAATAATGTTAACGGTTATAACTATTTTTGCCGCGAACGGATTTTAGCGATTTACATACTAAACGAATCGGGAATTCCGTAAGATTTTTTTAATATGCTATACATTAGAATCCCCTGGTTTGTAAATGGTTAAAATTCATGAAAACTTTAGGCGTTTCCATTTTTCCATACATTTGTTCTGTCCATTTGTGTGTTTTCCCGAACAGAGCTGTCAATAACGAGCAACTTATCGACGACCAACGGAGGGAAAACCGTAGGATTTGAAGTCGCCGTGAACAAAGGAAAAGTAGAAGAATGAAGAGGAATATTTGCCTTGAGTATACAGTGGATTTCGCTGAGGCAAACTTTCATTCGGCATAGGACTGCTGAGCAATCCAGTTCACTTTGCTTTCGCTGCGCTTCGATCTAAGATTGGACCCCACCAGTGGTAATCCAACTTTGATATCGTCGTTTGCTTTCTCTGTTCGTTATTCGTTATTCGTTAATCGTATCGTGTGTTTTTCTTCCCGCGTCATAAATTGGACGTTTCGCGTATATGTGATGAGCAAGAAGAAGAGGGAGGCAGGCTCTAGCCCTGCAAAAAACGAACGCATTGAAGTTTCTAGGCAAGCGTCATCTAATGATGCACGCGATGTTGGAGTAGTGAAAAGCGCTCGCACTGAACCGAGCCTTCGCGAGTGTGACACCGCATCGAACAACAGCAAAATAGGCGATTTCGGCGCGTCGGTTTGGTGCCTTTGAGAATAAATCAATGCATTAAACTGACGTTATGGCGAAGCAGGCGTTAAGGTTATGTTCCAAAAAAATATTTGGGGAATACCAACCATCTTGAATGTCTTACTGGAATGTTATAAGTTATTTAGGTTCGCGTGCCAGTCGCAAAACTGCCTTCAACTAGGATTACATTTGCGCTAATATTGATCATAATGAAGCATTGCTACTGTTTTCGAGGTTGTTGATATCAACAAAAAGAGTTTATTTGTTTAGTCACCAAGAAAGTAAATGTCGTTCTGGAGTTTTGTATGTGATTAGGTTTCGCTTACCAGTAGCAAAAATTCCTCCACTAAGGGTGACAGCTGTGCTTCTCTCGAGCATTTGATACTTGCAAGTGTTATCATTGTTGTTGTTTCCATTCGGTGCCAAAGATATATTGATGTAGTTATGAGATGTGGAATAATGGTGCTGGTGAAACATGTATATAATCGACTGTAGCCGAGTCTATGTCAATTGCGAAAAAGGCCACCGGAATAGCGTTCGAGGTAAATTTTCAATGCATTGACATGAAATAAATTGCGACATACGATCAGCTAGTGTATTGTTTTGCAAGGGCAAGAATGGATCATCAATCAATTATCGTCAACTGATTCTACAATGAAAAACAATTTCAAAGATTATTTCACAGCATTATAGAATAATGTCCGAAGGTATAAACAAGCGACTTATATAAAATAACAGCGTAGTTCTACGTCAACAATGCGGTCGTATCATGGACACAACCTCCTATAATTTTTTTTGCGAAAGTAATATTTTTCCAAGAAAAATAACTCGTAAGCTTCAATTTGATATGTCGATGATATGAATGGGTCTAATAGTTCAAAAGTTATGAATTTTTGTAGTGGGAAAAATTGTTTTTTTCAAACCATCGATTAATTTTGAAAAAATCATAGGGTAAATGATCTTGGTTTGTCCAATTTGGGGTGTTTTTACGGAACTAGTAAATGCAAATCGATTTTTCTTCATGAAAATCACACATAATCGATACGAGTTTGGGTTTGTTGAAAAGCCCCAAGTCTCTAGTTGCTAATACTACCATAAGGTGTTGAAATTATTCAAATTTTTATGTTTTTTAACGATTTTCCTTAAAGAAGAATCATCATATTGATTCAATCATAATTTAGGCTTTCTTCAGAATATTGCCTTTTCTTGGGCATTTTAGAAGTGTTCACCTCAACACAATCAACACAGAAAAACCATACTTCTGCTATGCGCGAAGCACACCATAAACAAACTGCAGCGCGCCAAGCGGTTGCCATAGAAATCATGTGGACAACACAACATTATTGAATTGGACAACTCATGATCAGAATTGAGTTCATCAAAATGCGTTAATTTAACGGTTTAGCTATGTAAATCCGATACAAATGGTGAGCAAGCATGATGTTTACAATATTTATAAGTGTTGTAATCCAGAAAAGGTCTGAATACGTGCCAAATAATCATCTGGTGATCGATGAAAAGTTAGCTCGAATGAGGGGCGCATTGACACAAATAGAAGGTGTATTTTATAATCCTTTAAAACATGTGATTTCGTAAAAATATACTATCAAACTACTATAAATCATGTAAAAGGCAATTTCATTTATATGATTCGAAACATTCGAAGGCCTTTTTTGACACAGGAGCGCTGAATTAGAGCATTCAAAAAAGTGGGCAAACCATGATCATATTTTCGACTGGACAAACCAAGATCATTTACCCTATCTCAAAAACGAAAAAAATAGCAAATCTGATATCGAGAAATTTAATGTAAAAAATTCTCAGCCATGCCAAAGCCATGAAAACCTTAAAAAAAAGACTTTTTGGACCATCGGGTAACTTTGAAAAATCATAACTCAAAAACGAAAATAATCGCCTTCCTGGTTTCGATATGTTATGTGAAAAATCCTCAGCTTTCCAGAAAAAATATAAGAAAATTATAGCGCCTTTGGTCCCGAGACTTTGAAAACAATAAAAAACAAATACAACAATAATAACGAGAGCAGTATTCAAATTTTCTGCAGGTATAGTATTTTTTCAAAACAGACCAGGTGATTGGTCTTTAATTTGATATGTCGATCATCTGAATCGGTCTAGTAGTTCAAAAGTTATGAATTTTTGAAAAAAGTCATTTTTGACAAAAATGCGAAAAAATGTTTTTTGGACCACCCTAACAAAAAAAAATAAATAAATGCGCGTTTCATAATTTGCGATAAAGAACAAAACTAACACTTTTGACGAAAATCTGAGAATCACTATATCGGTTTGGCATGGAATGACTGTATATATAGTCATTCCATGCCAAACTGATGTAGTGGTTCTCAGATTTTCGTCAAAAATGGTAATGTTGCTCTTTATCGCGAGACATTAGACCCGTATTTTTTATTTTTTATTAGGGTGCCCATTTCCATTTTAGGGTGGTCCAAAAAATCAAAATGACTTTTTTCGAAAATTCATAACTTTCGAACCACTTAACCGATTTAGATGATCGACATATCAAATTGAAGCCAATGAGCTAGCCTTCAATATTAAAAAAATATATATTATATATAAAAATATTAAACTTGCAGTGAATGTGGATCCTATTTATTGTTTTCATAGTCTCGGGACCAAAGGCGCTATAATTTTTTATATTTTTTCTGGAAAGCTGAGGATTTTTCACATAACATATCTCGAAACCAGGGAGGCGTTTTTTTCATTTTTGAGTTATGATTTTTCGAAATTACCCGATGGTCCAAAAAATCATTTTCCCCTTTTTCTCCCAGAAATGACTTTCTTCAAAAATTTATTACTTTTGAACTACTGGACCGATTTAGATGATCGACATATCAAATTAGAGCCTACTAGCTAGAACGAAAACTGAAAACATGTTAACTTTGAAAAATCATAATTTAAAAACGAAAAATAACACCTCTCTGGTATTATTCCAAATGTTTTTAGTCTATACCAGTGTGATCGGAATTATTAAATACAAAAAACTTCGACAGATTTATCTGCTTACCACACAAAAAGTCATCCGAAGGATGAAAAGTAAAAAGCTAAACGTCAGCCACATTCGACCAACAAACTTAACCGGTAAACAACTCCGGAAGGTAAATCTGTTTACTCCCCCACACCCACACAGTTCTAGCAGCTTCGCTAGCGGTGTACAAAACAGGCCATTCTTGGAAGCAGCGCGTTAAGGCTGGTACTTTCCATTCAAGTGGATAGCTCTCCTCAAGGAACATGTGTGGAGGAAGAAAAACATGTGCACAAGAAATCTCAACGAATTTTCCCATTTCACGAAAAGTGGCAATCTTCTGCTGGAGAGGTGTTGTTCGGTAAAGTGCGATGCTACTGATACCATTCGTGCGGGAAGCTGTCGGGAAAATACAGTGAATTGATTGTGTGTTCAGGGCGGGTGGGAAGCACTCTTGAGCGTTCGAGCGCTCAAGACCAATTTTCGCATGTGAACGAAACGATTCAAAGAGCACAGCAATAAATTCATTAGTCCTATTTAAAACACATTTAATCCCTCGCCCCTCCTGGGAGATTTGCCAGTTGTCAAAGCTCAACTGGTTGCATGAATAAATTAGAGCTTAACCCTTTCCTCCCCCACTGGGTGACCGATCCACGAACAGACTTCCAGTTCAAAGCGCATATCGTTAATTTGCATCGCAGTTCAAATGCACAATTGAGCTCTCAATCGGTCCGCCAGTCCTGTAACCAGCAACAGGTGCAATGGTACAGAAACATGCAAATTTACGGATATGGCTGTCGGCCCACGCACTACCGTTCAAACACATATTGTTGAATATGTTGCACAATTGGTGCGGGGCGGCGCACTGATTCCAGCTTTCCATACTCAATTGAGCCCATTGGGTAGCAATTTATGCACCCAGTCTCCGGCTATTCATAGGGAAACAGCCATTCCAGGAATGTAGATTCTACGAAATGGATGACTCCGATGTGGTTGGATAGAGACGATTAATTTCCAAGCGAAATCAATATCGAAGAATGACCGTGGAAGCAACAATTGGAGTTTTATTCGTGGAATTTCACTCCAATTTGTTCCGGTTTCGAACAGGATAAAAAATACTATAATCACCGAACAACCAATATTACATCGTAACAAATATGTACAACAGTAATCAGGACACTGGACGTAATTGTACGTAGAACACATGAACATTCGGAAATGGTTCGGCAAGGAACTATCCAAACATCGCTCAATTATTCACGATTATGTACACCATTGATAAATCAACATGGTGAACTTAGGGTTGCTTTCGGTTCGGCATAATTGGCTCGGCCACAATTGGAGCAAAAGTGTAGACCACTTTCGGAGGGGGAAAGGATCCGTCCCAATAACCTTTACGGAACATTCTGATTTATTTTTAGCCATCATGGTGCGACCTGGGTTATCTACGGTTAAACTACAACCGAAGCGCCGACTAGTCAACAGATTTGATGGTTTTTGGGAGGGGGACAAAATATGCATACATCATTGTGAATAATTGAATTGATGACAGCGCTCACACGATAGCATTTGTGCGGTGCGGCTAGGGAATTGATTTCTTTGTCATTACGGTTTACGGTTGCCAAACGGTTTGCCCGTGACAGTGTTGATTTTCTCTCATGAGTTAGAATTTGGTTTGGTAAACATTACCCCTAGACTTGATATATACACATAATGCAAAATTGGTGAAGGTAGGGCAGACCATTGCTCTGTTGGACTGACAACAAAGTTTCCATAATATATCAAAATATCTAAAATTCATCGACATCGGCATCCGAAACGATGTTTGTTTGTCATTAGTCGAAAGGGTAGTAAAAAGATGAAATACAGTGAGGTTTCGCTCAAACGCATGATCATGTTAGGTTGGGGAGAAAGAAATCCATTATTTTGATGGCTGGTAGTGATCGATATCTACGGTCAACAGAAGAGGTGTTATGTTCAATCAGGACAACGCAAGGCCACACACGTTTGTTGTGACTTACTAGAAATTCCGGGAGCTTAACTAGGAAGTTTTAATAGATCCACCATATAGTCTGCACCCGATACTGAGCGATAATCACCTTTTTCTCGAATTCTAAACGTCCTGAGTGATAAGAAATTGGCATCAAGAGAAGATTGTGATTACTAGAGTTTTCCGCCAATAAGGACCAATACTTACTTATGAGCAAGCAAACCATTTCTCATGACAATTGTCATGTGAAAATGCGAAAACAGAACAGAAACTGAGAGAGGTTGGCTTCGACATCATGCCTCATACCGTATGCTTCTATTCTGTTTTCGCATTCACGCATGACAATTGTCATGACGAATGGTTTGCTTGCTTATGAGACTACTTTCAAAATGGCAATAAATTATACAACAAAACGATGCATATTTGACCCATATCGAATAATCCGAATCATCCTGAATAAAATTTTGAATTGACGCAAAAATGATGGATTTCTTTTCACCAAGCTAACATAAACACTTACGACCACTTTGTGCTACTGTCAAAATAAATGCTCTCTCTGATAATTCAACTGGCTTCGAAAAGAGAAGCATAAAGGCTGATTTAGACGATGCCAGTCAGCGCTCTAGTTGAGGTATCCAGTGAACAGAGAACAGACACTCTGTCCAAGTTACTTGTACCAGTATCGAACAAGTAATTGGCCTCTAACTTGAACAGAGTGTCTGTTCTCTATTCACTGGATACTTCAACTGGAGCGCTGACTGGCATCGTCTAAATCAGCCTTAACTTTCTCATGTTCGAGATTAGCGTGGTGTCATCCCTAGTGGAAAAACTATGGATGGGTTATACCTATGATATAACCGCAAGGCTGACGTAGGACTGCCGTTGGCTTAGTAATCATTTGTATTTTGACGTAGGACTACGTCTAACCGGAAGATATAGGGGGTGAAATGGAAATCTAAACACTGAACAAGTAGGAAATAATGCAAGATTTGGAACGCTTATAACTCGAGCATTTCTCAATATATCGCAAAGGTTTTTGCATCAATTGATAGGAAATATATCTACGCATCTATCATAACGAATAACATTTAATTTTTCTTGAGATAAATAATTGAATAATTGTGAAATATCAAGCATTGTCAAAATGCACTATGTGCCCATTTTTAATTGGTCCATTTTGTGCTCCTCAAATCGTACCGACCAAAACGGGCAACCAGAGCAGCAGCGAAATAGAATGAAGCACGATTGGAAAGGAAAAAGAAAAAAATGAACGAAACGTTGGTCGCAGTCTCACACATGCGTAATTCTCGAGCCAGCCAGTCAGCTTAAAAATCCCCGCTCCGCTGCCGTAACGATTCATTCTTTGTGTGGACACCGACTGGACAACATCGTTGCTGGACGAGCCGGACGGCGAGGAATCGAGTGCCTTTCTCAAGGCAAGAGAGCGGAGGTGGTAGCGCTGGAGTAGAGTAATAGAGTAGAGTAGAGTTCTCAAAGGGCCTTTCTCAAGGCTAGAGACGAATGAACTGCAAAAGTTTAAAGTCTCTATAATACAATACCTTCCTTCCTTCCGTAACGATTATTCTCATCCGAACCGTATACCACATCGTTTCGCATCACATCACATCAACAAACCAACCCAAGCAGCCATGTCTGGACATGGTAAAGGAGGAAAAGTGAAGGGAAAGGCAAAATCTCGCTCGAACCGTGTTGATCTGGAGTTCCCCGCAAGGGTAGCTAGGCCGAGCGCGTTAGTACCAGTGCACCAGTCCACCTAGCCGGCGTTATATAGTTTCGGCCGCCGAAGTGATCGAGTTAGCTGGCAAAGCTGCTCGCGACGATAAGAAAACCCGCATTCGGAACAGAACACATTCGGTTCGGTGGACATCAAGACAACAGGCAGTTGTCTTGATGTCCACCGATGGATGGGAAGAAATTTTCCAACTGTGAAAGCTGTGGCGAGTGGCAACAAATCGCTAAACAGGAAGGTTTAGCCGAACAAGATGGGGATATCGAGTGGTAACAAAACAATAAACTCTTTAGATTGAAGATAATTTTGCGATCCTGAAAAGGACCCTTTTTAGCCTGCATGTGACTCCAACGAGCGAACAAATCGTAATGAATGTATTTTTTTTGCCATCGCTCCCTTTTAACGCTCATTCGTTCGTCTCGTTGGACTCGCCCCTCTGGCTGAGTCTGCCGATTTGTCTCTATCCTGTGAGTTTGTACCGCTAGAGTATAAAACACGCGGACCCCAAAAAAATATCTTATTTTCTTTCAAACCATAAACCCGTGTGGTTGTACGGCATCGTGGACGTAACAAAGGAGGACAAGGTAAGGGAAAGTTAAAGTCTCACTCGAACCGTGCAGGTCTCCAGTTCCCTGTTGGTCGCATTCACTGATTACTCCGCAAGGGTAACTAGGCCGAATGGATTGGTGCCGGAGCACCAGTATACCTAACAGCGATTATAGAGTTTCGGCCGTCGGAGTGCTCGAGTTGGCTTGCAAAGCTGTTCACGACAATCAGAAAACCCGCATCAAGTGCAGAGCAGCATCGGTTCGGCGCTCATCAAGGCAACAATTAGTTTCAGTGAGTGGCAAAGTGTTTCTCCGGCACGTCGCATTAAATGTAATTTACTGAACAACATGTCACAAGCTGGATGGGAAGAAATTTTCCAACTGTGAAAGCTGTGGCGAGTGGCAAACGCAATAGCAAAACAGGAAGGTTTAACCGAACAAGATGGGAATAACGAGTGATAACAAAAACACAACACCGAAGGTTCTTTTCAGAACCATCAACATATTCATAAAGAGTAAACAGTAAACTAATCCATTTTTCAGATAGATAGGTAGGTATTCACGTAGGAGAAGAAAATAAAACAATATATTTAAATATATATTTAACAAAAACTGTCCCCTTTGTATAGTCCTACGTCACTCCGGTTAGGTCCCCGACATTACCCACCGTCTTTTTATTAACGTTTTTTTTTCAATTAACAATTATCACACCTCGGATGTTCCTCATTGGGTACGATATCGCTGCTGCGCAGAGCTATTTTTGTATGTATTGATTAAATTATTGATTAAACTAGTAAATGAATGAAAAACATTACGAATTCAATAGCAAACAAATCCCAATTTAGGTCAATTCATGCATTATGGTAGTGCTTATCGCAGCAAATAGTTATCAACATTTTGCCTAAACATCAAACGGTATGTGTAGAAGTTGTACCCGCTTTTGTAGACCGTGTTAGCGAAACGAATTTCGGAGTGTAAAAATGCATAGGAGTATAAAAGTACTGACAACATCTGCAATGCCGATTTTCCCAACTTATTGGTTTCAGAATCTGTGTTGGGAAAACACATTTCGGTTTGCAAAAATGCAAGCAAGTACAAAAGTACTTGCAGCTTGCATCTCATTTGCAATGCCAATTTCCCACGCTTCATGGTTTTGAAATCCGTGTTAGGGATACATTTCGATTTGCAAAAGCGCAAACGAGTGCAAAAGTACCCGCTGATTGCATCTTATTTGCAATGCCAGTTTCCCCAAGCTTCATGGTTTTGAAGTCTGTGTTAGGGAAACAATCCGATTTGCAAAAGCGCAAACGAGTACAAAAGTATTCGTTGATTGCATCTAATTTGCAATGTCAGTTTCCCCAGGCTTCATGGTTTTGAAGTCTGTGTTAGGGAAACATCCATCCATTCCAGCGATCGTGCCTCTATCGTTGCGCAATCATAACTGAGTGGGTTTCCGAGCGACACTCGCTTATATACCGATTGGTGTGAGTTCAATAGCCTGTTTTGAAAACAATTTTAAGGCTATTGAAATAAGTTTTTGGATAAAAAAAATAACAAGCATAGAACGCGTAGACAATTTATCTTTCGAATGAAGTGTATATCATACCATTTCGTTCAGTTGTTTTGGAGCTATTAACGCTCAAAATCTCGTTCTCCGGCGTAACGCTTTCGTTTTCAAAACTTTGAACTTACACCCCTGTATAGAAATGAAAGACGTAATCCTACGTCAAAAGTTTTGCTAATGGCAAGCAAAACCAAATCATATACAAAATTCCAGAACGACACTTAATTTCTTGATGAGCCAACGATGGCCTAGCTTCATGGTGACTTGGCGTCAGTTCGATGCAATGATTTGCGATGCCAAGGACATCAGCGAGTGAGAAATTTGGTCGCATCCACAGCTCAAGATGGAACGAAGACATGTGATGACGCAAAACAAAGCAGAACGAGCGATGTTCGTTGCTTCGAGTATAGAACGAGACTTAAAATTTTCCTCACCCGAGATCCACAAATGTATACCCCAGCAAATACTCCTTTCGTAACGTGCAACCAATGTGGCTACAAAGACCCTCCAAAAATTTTGTTTTGACAATCGTGAAAAATGTCCAATTTAAACGCTTATTGCTCAGTCATTTCATGATGGATTGATGAGATTTTTGCGTCAGACGTTTTCGGCACTTTAAAACAATTTTTTTACATTGAATAAATTAATACATCATGTAACTAACTATCGAGCAATTGAAAAATCTCAACCCCTATCCAAATGAAAATGCCCAATTCTGATTGTTCAAAATTGACGACACAAGCAGCGACTCATATACTTACAATTATTGCTCAGTCATTTCTTTTTCACGCCTGATTCGATTCTTTCGTTCACCGACAAGCCAAATATTTGCATCGCGAACAAGTGGGAGGCGCCTATTTCGCACATACCAACTTGATAAAGGGTGTGTCACATCAAATTGCATCACGGAAAAAACGCTGTAGAAATTTAATTTTTAGGAATTATATCTTCAGCTTTCGCTTATAATCAGATAAGAGTGTATAGATCACGTTGGCCATGCTTC
The DNA here is from genome assembly GCF_029784135.1 of Toxorhynchites rutilus septentrionalis. Taxonomy (NCBI): domain Eukaryota; kingdom Metazoa; phylum Arthropoda; class Insecta; order Diptera; family Culicidae; genus Toxorhynchites; species Toxorhynchites rutilus. Next base: position 54,752,064 of record NC_073745.1, read on the forward strand.
ACTGACATTTTTTCTTAATTTGGAAAAATATCGTCGAACGAAAAAGAGCGTCGTGAATTAATCCTGTGCACTCATTTCGAGAATCCGGAGTTGTCACATCGGGACATCGGTAAGATGCTGGGAATCGTCCAATCCAGGGTCAGCTGAGTACTAAAACGATTCTTCGAGAACCTAACCATCGACCGGAAGGTGAAGAACGGCAAAAATGGATGCTCCGTCAGTGAAACAGATCACAAGCGCGTAGTTAAGCAGTTTAGACGTGATCCGAGAATTTCGGTCCGGGATGTCGCCAATAAGCTGAATTTGTCAAGTTCATTCGTCCAGCGGACCAAGCAGCGGGAGGGCCTGCGTACATACAAGGTTCAGAAGGCTCCTAACCGCGACGAAAGGCAAAACATGGTGGGGAAGACGCGAGCCCGGAAGCTGTACACCGAAATGCTGACGAAGCCGCATTGCCTGGTAATGGACGACGAAACCTACGTCAAAGCGGACTTTCGTCAGCTGCCGGGCCTGTTGTTCTTCTCCGCATAGGACAAATTCAGCGTTCCGGAGGAGATTCGCAAGCAGAAACTATCCAAGTTTGCCAAAAAGTACATGGTGTGGCAAGCGATCTGCTCTTGCGGAAAGCGGAGCGCCCCCTTCGTGATGACCGGCACGGTAAACGGGCAGGTTTACCTTAAGGAGTGCCTACAGAAGCGCTTACTACCACTATTGAAGCAGCACGAGGGCTCGACCATCTTCTGGCCGGATCTCGCTTCGTGCCACTATTCAAAGGACGTGTTGGAGTGGTACGAAGCCAACGGGGTCACCTTCGTGCCAAAGGAAATGAACCCGCCCAACGCGCCGGAGCTTCGCCCAATAGAGAAATATTGGGCGATTATGAAGCAGGCCCTTCGGAAGAACCCAAAAGTTGTCAAATCGGAGGCGGACCTCAAGAGAAAATGGATTTCTGTTCAAAAAAAAACTACAACCTGACGTTGTACAGAACCTTATGGACGGGGTAAAGAGGAAGGTGCGAGCATACGGGCTTGGGCTATGAATAAAAAGAAAATGCCAAAAGTTGTTTAATAGTTTTTAGTTTACTGTCTATAAATTTCAAAAGGATCGGTCTACTGGCCGAATTTCTACAGCGTTTTTTCCGTGATGCAATTTGATGTGACACACCCTTTATAAAAGAAAGCAGCATTCGTGGATTTCTCATTCTCGTTTGACGCTAAGATCGGCATGGTGTGCTTTGCTGGTACTTTTCATATCAACCAACACGACTAGATGCGGCAAGGGAGGCAAAGGACATGTGTATGCATATACAGTAGGGTGCCAATGAAAATGCTCATCTTGAATTTCAAAATGTTACCCTATACAAAATGTTCACTACCTCGAAAAAACACCCTATGCAGAATTTCAGCTCAATCGGACTTAGGGAAGAGTGGCGCAAAGCGGTCAAAGTTTGAAAATCGAAAAATCGCCCAAGGGAAGATTAAAGGAAATCGGGGTTTTCTAAAAAAAAAATTTGATGGCAAATGTCTTAAAATTGTATGAAACGTCGAGATCTGGTGTCGTTACGCAATTGTTTTTGTCAAAAATCGGCACTCTGGGACTTATTTTTTTTCGGCATACGATACGAAAAGTATGATTTTGGGTGCCAATGAAAATAGTTATCTCGATTTTTTTTTTAAACTTGCTACGAAATGTTGATTTACACGATTGTATACCCTATGCGAAATATTAGCACATTCGGACTTCAATTACTGATGTCATAGACGTTAAAATTTGAGTTTTTTTTTGAAAAACGAAAAATCACCGAAAATCGAGGTTTAAAAAAAAATAATGCCAAATGTCTTAAAATTGCATTACTCGTCGAGATTTACAGTTATCTCGATTTTTTTTTTGTTAAAAAATTGTTTTTTGGCACTTGGTCGTTTTTCCGCCTGAAAAATCGATTTTCGACAATAAAAATTTGTTTTAAGATAACTGTAAATCTCGAGGTGTCATGCAATTTTTTGGCATAATTTTTTTTTTCAAACCCGGATGATTTTTCGGTTTTCAAAAAACTAACTAACAAATTTTAACGTTTGCGACACTAGTAAATGAAGTCTGAATGAGCTTAATATTTTTCATAGGGTATATTATCGTGTAAATCAACATTTCGTAGCAAGTTTCGAATGAAAATTCGAGATAACTATTTTGATTGGCACCCAAAATCATACTTTTCGTTTCGTATGCTGAAAAGTCCCAGTCCCAGTCCCAGAGTGCCGATTTTTGACAAAACAAAATTTCGAAACGACACTAGATCTCTCGACGTTTCACACAATTTTAAAACATTTGGCATCAATTTTGTTTTTTTTCGAAAACCTCGATTTCCTCTATTTAGTCGTATTTGGACCTTGAAAATCAATTTAAAAACTTGATCATAGGGAAAAAATGTGCTTATCGGCCAAATTTCGTGGGAGGTTTGTCACGAGAAACGTCAATGAGAAAATTATGGAAAGTGACTCGAAACATGAGAAATCGCTCTTCAACAAATGAAAGCGAAGAATATTCACATCGATGGATTTTTAAGGAAGGTTTGTCCTGATTCCGCTCCTGTGCAAAAGATTGTTCGAGATAGGTGCGATCTTGATTCCGAGTTTTCGATGGTAGAATTTTGTCTTGCTCTCCTTTCTTGTAACAATTCTGCTCCAGGATCGGATCAAATTAAGTTCAACTTTTTGAAAAACCTCCCTGATGTGACGAAACATCGCTTGTTGAATTTATTCAATCGGTTTCTGGAGCATAATATTGTTCCAGATGATTGGAGACAAGTACGAATTATAGCTATTCAAAAACCCGGAAAACCCGCCTCCGACTTCAATTCGTACCGCCCAATAGCAATGCTGTCTTGTATACGGAAATAGTTGGAGAAAATGATCTTGTTTCGCCTTGATCGATGGATTGAAACGAATGGCCTCCTCTCAGATACACAATATGGGTTCCGCAGGGGCAAGGAGACGAATGATTGTCTTGCGTTGCTTTCTTCAGAAATTCAAATGGCTTACGCCGAAAAAAAAAACAAATAGCTTCAGTATTCTTGGACATAAAGGGGGCTTTTGATTCAGTTTCAATAGAGGTTTTGTCAGACTCTATTGAATAATATGTTATATAACATGCTTTGTGAGAAACATTTGAACTTTTCTCACGGAGATTCGGCTGTAAGTCGGTTCTCTTACATGGGACTCCCCCAGAGCTCATGTTTAAGCCCCCTTTTGTACAACTTCTATGTAAGCGACATCGACAATTGCCTTACACAAAATTGCAGCCCAAGATAACTTGCAGATGATGGAGTGGTGTCTGTCGTAGGATCAAACGAATCCGACCTGCAAGGACCCTTACAAGATACTTTGAACAATTTTTCAACCTGGGCCATTGGGCTAGGGATCGAATTCTCCACGGAGAAAACAGAGATGGTGGTTTTTTCTAGGAAGCATAGACCAGCAAAACCAAAGCTTCAACTTTTGGGTAAACCGATCACTCATGCTATGTCATTCAAGTATCTTGGGGTCTGGTTCGACTCCAAATGTACTTGGGGGGCCCATATTAGGTATCTGAGTAAAAAATGCCAACAAAGAATAAACTTTCTCCGTACGATTACCGGCACCTGGTGGGGAGCCCATCCCGAAGATCATATAATGTTGTATCGAACAACTATTCTCTCAGTGATGGAGTATGACAGTTTCTGTTTTCAACCAGCTGCCAAAACACACCTCATTAAACTCGAGCGAATTCAGTATCTCTTCAGTATTCCGGGTAATGACAGGGCTGACTCATTAGCAAAGGTAGGTGCAATTGAAGACGGCATTTATCAGCGTCAAATCGCCTTCAATTAATTTTATTCTTTAGTCCGTAAAAATACTACCGCTAACTGGCAACGAAAGTGGAACGAAGATGAATTAGGCCGGTGGCTTCACTCGATTACCCCTAAGGTTAGCCTCAAACCATGGTTCAAAAGTCTGGACTTGAGTCGGGACTTTATTCGCACCTTCTCCCGATTCATGTCCAATCACTTGTCGTATCTTGTCGCCAGATCGAATTTAGAAAACTCCCTTCGGGCTAGAGGAAGGCAGCCCAATGTGTCGGTGAGAGATGTGTTGGCTCGGTTAGACATTGATTACATGTCCCATATATATATGTTTTCCTTAAAGCTATCGATGTTCGTGTGTGATTATTCATATATCCTTATACCCTAGTTTTCTTCCTTTGTGAGTAATTGGTCCCCTTGCTATAAACAGGAGAATAAGTAAGAGTAAGAAATGTAAAAATAATAAGAAATGTAAGAGAATAAGAAATGTAAATTCACAATAGATGTACGAATAGATTTAAGAATTGAGTGTGTGTGATTATCAACATTGTAATAATTTCCTTATATCCCATCCTTTTCCTGAGAAAATATGTCACCCTTCTAATCTCGAGTCCACCGCGAGTAATCGGGTTTCCACATTACTAACCATAAATTTAAGAAAATCTATCTATATATATAAGAATGGAGTGATGTCTGTCTGTCTTCCTGTCTTTCTGATTATTATGAACTCGGAAATTACTGAACCGATCGACATGAAAATAGGTATGTAGGGTTTTTTGGGGTTGGGGAAGGTTCTTATGATAGTTAGAGGCCCATCCCCCTCTCTAGGGGGGGGGGGGGGCTGCCATGCAAATAAAACACAAATTTCTGCACTACTCGGAAATTAATCAAGCAAACGAAACCAAAGTTGGCATGTGAAGATTTTAAGGTGAAATGAATGTTTATATGGTAGTTAGACACAAATGAAACTTACAAATGAAACATAAATTTCTGCATTACTCGGGAATCAATGAAGCAAATGAAACCAAAGTTGGCATGTGAAGGTTTTAGGATGCATAAAATGTTTCTATGGTGGTTAGACACTCCTCCCCCTTTCAAAGGGGGGGGGGGCGGTAGGTTCTGCCAAACTAATGAAGCATAAAGCATATGCTGTCTATTAAGTGGGACCAGCTGGGTGTGGTGTACTATGTGCTGCTGAAACCGATTGAAACCATTACGGGGGATTTCTACCGACGACAATTGATGCGTTTGAGCCGTGCACTGAAGGAAAAACGGCCACAATACGCAAATACACGATAAAGATATTTAGCAGCACGACAGCGCTCGGCCGCATGTCGCGAAACCGGTCAAAACATACTAGGAAACGCTAGATGGGAGGTCCAGACATTGCTCCGTCCGATTAATACCTTTTTCGATCGATGCAATATGACCTGGTTGACCAGCACTTCTCCAATTTTGATGAAGTCAAAAATTGGATCGATTTGTGGTTAGCCGACAAACCGATCGATTATTCCCGCAAAGGGATCAGTGAATTGCCAGAAAGATGAGGAAAAGTTGTAACTAGCGATGGGCAATACTTAGAATATTAAATTTGTAACCATTTGTGCAGAATGAAGTATTAATTTGTGAAAAACGACCCGACTATATGTACAGATGCGCTTTGAAAACGCTCTAATTATTATTAGCATAATTATACATGCCATCATTTCGCTGTGTCGTTCCATTGTTGGGAATACAAATAATGATTATGTGCCACGGATGGTCGAACTGAAATCATTGATTCAATGGTTGATTCTATCGTGTGTAACAGTAAGATGATAATTGCTGGCGTGTAACAGCTTTCAACGTATAATTGACTCATAAGGAACGAACAGGTTTGATTACTTTCAGTACTACTCGTTTCAGAGCTAACATTCGTTGGAGTATAATGACGAAATTAGTAAATTACAATTATTACTGGACGCGGTGACACTGGGCGGTATTATGTACCGACATTTCGATGAACAGAGGGTGTGTTGATATAATTCGAAGAAATAGAACTATAATTATGTTTCCATTGTCCCGAAGGGTAGAATGTAGAACGAATCCATGAATCACCTCACCCATTCCTGGACACAATTCAATGTCGACTCATGTAGTGCCCATATCCACAAACCCTCAATGTCGTGTGGCTATTATTAGTCTGCAATTTGAATTCGCGTACACTCATATTTCCCATGTCATATGTCTTTGAAATACGCGCAGAAAATCGATACCGATTACACATATGAATCCACGATGAGCTTCCGACCTCTCGGATCAACTAGTGCTTTGCAAACCTTGAATGAATGGAAAATCGATCCTTCGATTTCGCACCATACAGTACATTCACAGTTACTACTACTCTTAGAATCAATGTCATCGATGGGGGGAGGGTACTTACACTGTGATATGATAAACAATACACTTGTAGCCGGCGGGGCGCTCCAAGAAATTGTACACCTGGCCCTGGAAGGTCGCCCGTCCAGCATGTCGCCGCTGGGCTCTCACGTAGCTTCGAGTGGCTTCGCCCCATTCCTGTGGGCCACCGCGATCCACTGATAGTTGCAGACCTGGACGGTACGAGAAAAGGAAAAAAAAGGTAAGCAACACTTTTCTTCAAATAAAACCCAAACACACTCACCAATTGCGTTGAGTGGTGTCTGCTCACCGGAGGCTGCCAGAGCTGCCGCCGTCGCCGATTTATGCTTGAAGTTTTTCTCCCGGCGATTGGTCGCATTCGGGAGCAATCCCCCAGCGGTCATCTCGACAATTGTCACCGCCGGTGACATCAGCTTGTTGCTGTAGCTCCCGTCCCCGTAGCCCATACCGAGCTCATCGAAACGCTGCTGTTGATGGCTTCCGGTGGCCAACGGTCCCGGATTGGCCCCATTATAGGCACTGCCACTGATGACCTGAATGGCCGATCCGGATCCGCCGTATCGCTCGTTTAGCAAATTGTCCGACTCGTCCAGCGACATCAGCTCGGTCATTTCGCCGCCCTCGCTTATGAACGATTGCGACTGCGAGTGGGAGGCCAGGTAGCTCAGCCGCGGGGACCGGTTGACGTTATGATGATGATGATGTTTTGCCATTTTGTTGGTCATTTGATGGGAGCGGAAAATAAAAAAAAAACCTCAACAGTAGCAAGAGGGAGTTTTTGCGAGCTGGCGTGATATCTATCCTTCAAATCGTGAGTTTTATGTGCCCTGACCAAACCAGATGGTCCCCACAGAGCTTCCTTCCGATGGTGGTGTTGTTGGTTTCGTGCCGAGGGATGTTTTGCTCGAATCGAAAGTCACTGCTGCCATTGTGTCATCTGCCCTGCGGTCAGTCTCTTCCTCCAACCGAATCGGCAGATTGCTGTTTGAAGAATGAACTCGGTTGTGCGAGGCGAACAATTTCTGGCAGTTAATTTGCAACCTGAAAGTAATGAAGATTGATGGTGACAATTAATGGGGGAATTTTTCACAATTAATATTCATATCTGAACGGTTTGACGAAAACGGTGACGAAAAGACACATTTCAACATATTTCGGCAGCATGTTTCCAACATCAATATTATTGATTTAACAGTTCGTCTGAAAAGTTCATAAGGTAACACAGTAAACCATTTTTTTGCAAAATTAAATTTTATTATTCAACATAATTGCCTTTGAGGGCAATACAGCGATCAGGGGCTGTCCACATACCTCGTGGATAGAAAAAGCACGATTTTATACTCCCCCTCCCCCTCCGTGGACAAGCGTGGACATTTTCATATCCCTCCCTCTGTTGCCCACGTGGACATTTTTCCTTATTTTATTAGAATAATTTAGGAAATGACATGATTGCGCATAAAAGAAACTTTAATTCTATTTAAGTTTATTTTGTTTCAAATTTTACGAGCTGTACCCTGCCGCGCTTTGCTGTGGCACATTGAGTTTTTTTGACAGAGAAATTAGTAGCAAAACAAAGCATGTGTTTCATATGAGTTTAATTTTGAAATACTTGTAATACAGGTCGGACTCGATTATCCGGAGACTCGATTATCCGGAATTTTAGACTCGATTATCCGGAGTATTTTATTTTGGATTTTCGGAAATTTTGAATAATTTGTATAATAATCCTATATTGAATAGCTAATATGGGTATCAAAAGAAAGGACTTGATTAGTAGAATCCAGTTATTTATGATAAATGCAAATCCAAGACGGCGACCCCTAAAAAATGGTGGATTGCATATTTTCTCAGAACTCCATCAATATAGGTATCAAATAAAAGGGCTTGACTGGTAGAACACAGTTATTTATGAAAAATGCTAATCCAAGATGGCGGCCACTACAAAATGGCGGATTTCATATTTTCTCAGAACCCAATCAATATGGGTATCAATTGAAAGGGCTTGACTAGTAGAATACAGTTATTTATGAAAAATGTTAATCTAAGATGGTGGCCACTACAAAATGGCGGATTACCTATTTTCTCAGAATCCCATCTATATGGGTATCAAATGAAAAGGCTTGCCTAGTAGAACACAGTTATTTATGAAAATGCCCAAAAATGTATCAAAAGAAAGTTCTCGACTAGCAGAACATAGCATTTAATGAAAAATCCAATTTCAAGATGGCCGCAGTCCCCAAAAAACTAATTACTTTTTGAATGGTTTCATTCAGCTTGACCTGTTTCTATGTATGTTTGAATGTTTGTTGGGTTGTCCAACATTAATGGAAAATTGACCCCGTTCCTGTTGAATGATTGATCTGAAATTTGGAACATACTTTCAATTCTACTGTCATTAAAAAGCTGCGTATTCCATGATCTTGAAAAATTCAATTTGGCCACCACAAAAAAAAAAGACGGGTGAGTAATGTCGGGGACATAACCGGAGTGACGTAGGACTATACAAAGGGGACAGCTTTTGCTAAATATATATTTGAAATATATTGTTTTATTTTCTTCTCCTACGTGAATACCTACCTATCTACCTGAAAAAATTGATTACTTTACTGTTTACTTTTTATGAACATGTTGGGGGTTCTGAAAAGAACCTTTGGTGTTGTGTTTTTGCGTTTTTTTATAAACTTGATTCTTGATTTTATTCTAAAGGCTTTGTACTTATTAAATGTTCAACGCCGGGCATCTTTCGGCGTATGTACATATCGTACAATCAAAATGATGGCTGTGATAGGGAATGCATAGGTGGTCATCGGCTCATTCACTATCATATATTCCACTATTGAGCACATTACCGTACCTTAAACTGTGGTTTCGGAGACGAATGAATTGTAAGATTTGTAGTCTCCGCAAACAAAAGAAAAAAAAAGAAAAAGAACTGAGGTTTTGGAGACGATCTGTTGAGAAATAAACGAGCTATAAGCGTTCTGAAAAACCAACAGTAAATACAGGGACGGATTAAAGTCCTTTAAAATAAGAACAGAGCAGCAGGAAATACATAGCTCATCATGTTGCTCCTTAGTTATTTTTCTATACAATGCAGATGTAACGTCAGTCAGTTTTCAACTAAAGTTATCAACCAAAGAAAGCAGTTCTAGCTACCGAGAAAATTCGTTAATGCCATCCTGCATACAATGTGTTGTAATTTGAAGCCACTTTCAATACGGAAACCATGCAAGGGTTTATGAAAACTGAATGATCAATTTAAAAGACCCCAACAACCAATAAGTTCAAGAACAAGCATAAACAAAATAAATCTCTGTTCTGTAGGCGGGTTTTCTTATTGTCGTGAGCAGCTTCGCAAGCCAACTCGAGCACTCCTGCGGCCGAAATTCTATAACCGCTATTAGGTATACTGGTGCTCCGGCACCAATCCGTTGATGCGATGTGATGTGAAACGATGCCATGCAACCACACTGATTTACGGTTTGAAAGAGAATGTAATATTTTTCAGCGGATCCGCGCGTTTTGTACTTTAGCGGTACACGCTCACAGGATAGAGACAAATCGGCAGACTCAGCCAGAGGGGCGAGTCCAACGAGACGAACGAATGAGCGTTAAAAGGCAGCGGTGGCAAAAAAATACATTCAGCTAGAGGCGAATGAACTGCAAAGTTTAAAGCCTCTTAAAAACAAAGAAAGAAGAAGAACAAACATGAAGGCACCGAAGACTAGTGGAATAGTGGAAAAGCCGCCAAAAAGATCGGCACGGCGCAGAAGAATATCTCGGAAACCGACAGGAAGAAAGAGAAGGAATCATATGCTATCTACATCATAAGGTGCTGAAGCAGGTTCATTCCGACACCGGTTTCTCATCGAAGGCAATGAGCGTCATGAGCTTCGTCAATACATCTTTGAGCGTATCGCAGCGGAAGCCTCGCGTCTGATCCACTACAATAAGCGGTCAACCATTACGGCGTGGGAAATTCAGATTACAACAGCAACAGACTGCCCGGTGAACTTGCATGCGGTTTCCGAAGGTACCAAAGCGGTGACGAAGTATACCAGCTCCAAGTAAAGAGCGTTTTCCGACTGCTGATCCGGAAGCAAACCCTAAAAAGGGTCCTTTTCAGGACCACAAAATCATCTTTAATCTAAAGAGTTTATTGTTTTGTTATCACTCGATATCCCCATCTTGTTCGGCTAAACCTTCCTGTATAGCGATTGTGTTTGCCACTCGCCACAGCTTTCACAGTTGGAAAATTTCTTCCCATCCAGATTGTGACATGTTGTACAGTAAATTACACTTAATGCGACGTGCCGAAGCACCACTCAGTGTCGCATTGGAGGCGATTTTAACCTGTAATTGATCATTTGCGATGACAGTGGTACAGTGTCGACTTGCGTAGTTAAGCAGTTTAGACGTGATCCGAGAAGTTCGGTCCGGGATGTCGCCAATAAGCTGAATTTGTCAAGTTCATTCGTCCATCGGACCAAGCAGCGGGAGGGCCTGCGTACATACAAGATTCACAAGGCTTCTATCCGCGACGAAAGGCAGAACATGGTGGGGAAGACGCGAGCCCGGAAGCTGTACACCGAAATGCTGAGGAAGCCGCATTGCCTGGTAATGGACGACGGAACCTACGTCAAAGCGGACTTTCGTCAGCTGTCGGGCCTGTTGTTCTTCTCCGCAGAGGACAAATTCAGCGTTCCGGAGGAGATTCGCGAGCAGAAACTATCCAAGTTTGCCAAAAAGTACATGGTGTGGCAAGCGATCTGCTCTTGCGGAAAGCGGAGCGCCCCCTTCGTGATGTCCGGCACGGTAAACGGGTAGGTTTGCCTTAAGGAGTGCCTACAGAAGCGCTTACTACCACTATTGAAGCAGCACGAGGACCCGACCATCTTCTGGCCGGATCTCGCTTCGTGCCACTATTCAAAGGACGTGTTGGAGTGGTACGAAGCCAACGGGGTCACCTTCGTGCCAAAGGAAATGAACCCGTCCAACGCGCCGGAGCTTCGCCCAATAGAGAAATATTGGGCGATTATGAAGCAGGCCCTCCGGAAGAACCCAAAAGTTGTCAAATCGGAGGCGGACTTCAAGAGAAAATGGATTTCTGTTCAAAAAAATTATAGGAGGTTGTGTCCAAGATACGACCGCATTGTTGACGTAGAACTACGCTGTTATTTTATATAAGTCGCTTGTTTATACCTTCGGATATTATTCTATAATGCTGTGAAATTTTAGAAACAACTGCTTAGTAGAATAATGATTTTTGCATTGTAGAATCAGTTGACGATAATTGATTGATGATTCATTCTTGCCCTCGCAAAACAATCGTATGTCGCAATTTATTTCATGTCAATGCATTGAAAATTTACCTCGAAGGCTATTCCGGTGGCCTTTTTCGAAATTGACATAGACTCGGCTACAGTTGATTATATACATGTTGCACCAGCACTATTATTCCATATCCTAATAACTACATCAATATATCTTTGGCACCGCATGTAAACAACAACAATGACAACACTTGCAAGTATCAAATATCATGCTACATGTTATTTAGTATTGTCTCAAAGGAATCGCACCTCTAGATATCGTTCGTATAAACTAAGCATTTCTCATCATTTTGCGCTATTCTCAAAAGAAACGCTTCTGTTTATATTACTGGCCTCGAAAAGAGTTGCATTACTTTCTCATGCTCGAGAGAAGCGCAGGTGGCACCCTTAGTGAAGGAAGTTTTGCTACTGGCAAGCAAAACCTAATCACATACAAAATTCTTGATGACTAAACAAGAGAAATAAACTCTTTTTGTTAATAACAACCTCGAAAACAGTAGCAATGCTTCATTATGATCAATATTAGCGCAAATGCAATCCTAGTTTAAGATTTGCGACAGTTTTGCGACTGGCATGCGAACCCAAATAACTTATAACATTCCAGTAAGACATTCAAGATGCTTGGTATTCCCAAATAATTTTTTGGTGCACAACCTTAACGTCTGCTTCGCCATAACGTCAGTTTAATGCATTGATGCATTCTCAAAGGCACCAACGAAGCCCTTATGAAGACGGAAAATAAACAATGTTAACTGCTTGGAAAAAGACTGAATTATGCCACACTTGTACTCTGCTGTAACACCCATCGATGCGAATTCACTAATGAGTTTGTCAAGAGCGACCGCCTTCACCACCAACGGGGGGAGCTTAATTTTGGTTGCTGCCTGGGCGTTTACATTTTCGACAGACGCGCCGAAATCGCCTACTTCGCTGTTGTTCGGTGCGGTGTTACATTTGCGAAGGCTCGGTTCAGTGCGAGCGCTTTTCACTGCACCAACACCGCGTGCATCATTAGATGACGCTTACCTCGAAATTTTATTGCCCCTGGCAATGCGTTCGTTTTTTGCAGGGCACGAGCCTGCCGTCCTCTTCCTCTTGCTTATCGCACTCTACGCGAAGCGTCCAATTTATGACGCGGAAAGAAGAACACACGATACGAATAACGCGAAAAACGAACAGAAAAATCAAACGACGATTTCCAAGTTGGATTACCGCTGGTGGGGTCCAATCTTAGATCGCAGCGCAGTGAAAGCAAAGTGAACTGGATTACTCACAGGCCGATGCTGAATGAAAGTTTGCCTCAGCGAGATCCACTGTTTATACTCTAGGCAAGTATTCCCCTTCATTCTTCTTCTTTTCCTTTGTTCACGGATACTTTGAATCCTACGATTTCCCCTCCGTTGGTCGTCGATAAGTTGCTCGTTATTGATATCTCTGTTCGGGAAAGCACTCAAATGGACATAACAAATGTATGGGAAAATAGAAACACTTAAAGTTTTCATGAATTTTAACCATTTACTAGCCAGGGGATTCTATTGTATGGCATCTTAAACAAATCTTACGGAATTCCCGATTCGTTTAGTATGTAAATCGCCGAAATCCGTTCACGGCAAAAATAGTTATTAACGTTAACTTTATTTCATAAAAACGTGACCTGTTTTCTGATTCGACACCCTTAATGAAAGACGAAGTTCTACGTCAAAAAAAAGGTTCACGTGGAACTACCTTAGCTTAGCAATCATTCGTTTGTATTGATTAAATTCTTGATTGAATGAAACAGTTTCCAAATTCAATTGAGTTCAATATATTTGCTCTGTGAGTGAAAAAAATGAACAAATGCCGTGTAAAGTCAATTCATTTATTGTGATTGATTGTTCTTCGTTACAAGTAAATTTAATGACGGACCTTTTACGTTTGGTATGATGACTAGAACAAAATATATGTACGGAAGAATTATCAAACGTTTGATGAACCAGCCTAAGGCTGAAAATCTTTCCAATAAAGACAAAAAAAAATTATCAAACGATTATTTTATTTTACATTTCCCTCTGAAGTTTACATCCCAAAAGTGTACATACTTCTCGAATCTCGAATTTGCTTGAAACTGGGAAGTTCATTCGCTTCTAGTGGCTGCACGATTTTCCCAGGTTCCTAAGTTTAGGAGATCATGTTAGGACAGACATATTCCACTCTGCACAAAGGCAAGCGAGGACAAAAGTACTCGCAGTTTGCATTTATTTGCAGAGCCGATTTCCCCAGAAACCTCGGTTTTGAAGTCTGTGTTAGGGAAACACATTTCAATCGGAACAAAAATACCCCCGATTTGTATGAATTCGCAATGCCGATTTCCCCACGCTTCATGGATTTGAAGTCTGTGTTAGGGAAACACATTCCAGTCGGAACAAAAATACCCCCGACTTGCATGAATTTGAAATACCGATTTCTCCAGGCACCTTGGTTTAGAAATCTCTATTAGGGAACACATTTCGGTGGGAACAAAAGCTTCCCCTACTTTCGTGTGTTCTTTTTCTTCTTTTTGGCTTTAAGAGGGTTTAAACTTTTCAGTTCACTCGCCTCTAGGCTCTTTCGTGTGCTTGCAATGCCGATTTCGCTGCTTGGTTTTAAAGTCTGTGTCAGGGAACATTTTTCGATGAGAACAAAAGTCCCCCTACTTTCATGTATTTGCAATGCCGATTTCCCCAAGGCTGCTTGGTTTTGATGGTTGTGTTAGGGAAACCGTAAATCGGGCCAATCAAAACGATACAGTTAGGGCGTTTAGATAACGCCTAATATTTTACAGTTATTCAATTGTTTATCTAATGAAAAACAACATTTTGTTAGTTGCGATAGATGCGTAGAAATATTTCCTATCAAGTGATGCAAACATCTCTCCTATCCAGTACGAAATGTTCGAGCTATAAGCATTCGAAATCTTTCATTTTTTCCTGCATGTTCTGTGTTTAGGTTTTCATTTTACCCTCCATATATTCCGGTTAGACGTAGTCCCACGTCAAAACTACAACCTGACGTTGTACAGTACCTTATAGACGGGGTAAAGAGGAAGGTGCGAGCATACGGGCTTGGGCTCGAAGTATGAATAAAAAGAAAATGCCAAAAGTTGTTTAATAGTTTTTATTTTACTGTCTAAAATTTTCAAAAGGATCGGTCTACTGGGCGAATTTCTACAGCGTTTTTTCCGTGATGCAATTTGATGTGACACACCCTTTATTCTAACATGTACAAATATTTGTTTGACTAGAAAATACAGGTATGCCAATATCTGTATCTTCTCAGATAGCCAAGCAGCTCTTAATGCAGTAAAAGCATACACATGCCAGTCAAAGCTAGTTTGGGAATGTATTTTATCCTTAAAACAACTAGCTGCTACTAACGAAGTTAACCTATACTGGGTGCCTGGTCACTGCGGTATAGAAGGTAATGGGTCTGAGCCAATTATCATGCATGAAATCGGAGCACAAAACCTGGGAAATATCAATGATTGAAGCCAACTGGAGGGCTCTATCAACACCAAGACAATCCAATTTATTCATTACACCTTGTAACAGAATAACACGCAACCTACTCAGCTTGAATAAGGCAGATTTGAGTACATTAACCGGTCTATTGACCGGACACTGTCCGAGCAGGTATCACCTTAAAAAAGTCGGAAAACTGGCAGATGATAACTGTCGTTTCTGCAATTTCGAAGCTGAGACTTCGGAACATTTACTGTGTCAATGCAGTACACTAATTCAGCGAAGACTGCGAATTCTTGGAAAGGGCATTCTTATGCCTAACGAGATTTGGTCTGCTGAACCAAAACAGATAAGGAACTTCATAAAGGAAGTCATACCTTTGTGGGGGGATATGCAAAGTCCTGGTGCAACTATCACTTATTCCTTGAGTGATGGAACGAACTGACACTGCATACATAGCAAACTGGAGTGCACTACAATAGATCAAACTAATGGTCGCAGTGGTACAATGCTCCTACAGAAAAAGAAGCTTTATTTTGTAGCCATAATGAAAGACGTAGTCCTACGTCAAAAATCAACTAATCAGAGCGGTGCTGTTTAGAAGGCGATAATATAAATTAAGATGATAAAAAACAAACATTTTCTTTAAAAACGCAAACTCTCGGTGAATATTTGACAAAAAAAAATTACTAAATGGTTATTTTTTTTCGTCGCAAAACAATCTTCCAACTTGCAGTGGTACACGCGTATGCGACATTGAATACAATCCAGGCATGATATTAAAAAATAATACAAAACTCACAAAAGGGAGATATTAATTTTAGAAAATCAATAAATTGTCAAAACATTAAATTGCAGTTTTTAAGAAGAATAACACAAAAAACTCATTCTACATGCAATACCTACAAGCCACTAAATCTTCTTATGTTTGAACTTCTGAAACATTACTCAATTTTACATACACGATAATGTGATTTAGTGGCAATCTCGCGTAGAATTGCTCTTAAAGTGCTTTAAAAGCTGTCCTTCCGCTCAAAGCACATAGCTTCGGACATGTCATTGGAAACAATTTGGCTTTTGTTGAGCACACAATTGATGCTTTATATTCTGCTTGCACAGCTGAAAATGTGTCCTGCCCTCCCAGAGACAATTTCATTGCATTGTGTTGAGCGAACGCTAATGATCTCGCCGGGAGGCGACAGATACTTAATGCAGAAGATATACCTTCGTAGCAATTAACAATCAACTAATGCAAAAACGGCTGAATGCCCCCGAGAAAACTTGTTTAACTAATGACATTCAGAATGTATTCAAAAGGCAATAAAAGTTTGCAAAATGTAGTTGAAGGCAAGCAGAGCAAAAGAACTGAATTAATTAGCGAAGTGCAAATTCGAAATGAAACAAAATAGAATTCTCAGTTGCTCACGCTGCAGTTGATTTGATAAAGAGACACAAATCATTTCGAGCAAGCGAAACTCCGAACAGAAATCCGACAGCCGCTGTCAATCAGCCAATCAATCAATCGCTAACTGTAACTTAATCTTACCCCTGCGCTACTCTCAAGCAAACCACGAAGCAAACAAATGGCTTTAATTTATTTATTTGTTGGTGTTATTTTTTCGTGAGTCACGAACCAATTCCGCTTTTCTCCACAAAACAAAAAAAAACAAATAAACCACACACATAAATTACAAACCCTCTTCATCTTTCCGGCATTGGACATGTCCGAGAACCATCGACGCTCAACGCACACGAATGATAATTGCTGTCCGCGCGTGAGGTCCATTTGTCATCTCTAAGAACCCCACCGGAAATGAAAACGATTTCCTCTCTCTAATCCTGGAAGCTAATGAAAAGTATATGCCCGACGCGCAGCACACCGAAATAAGATCGGCGCGGCACGGAACCATCCGTACCAATTACGGTCCGCACTCTTATTTATTACGCCAGCTTAAATTTCTCACTACGAGAGTGGAATTATGAACCGCTCCAATTAAGATTCGTTCATAAACAATTCCCAACAGGCACTGGTACTGATGGGACTGAGGCGTTGCACACGCCATCTGGCGCTCTACCAGTGGAAATGCTGGGAAAACGCGCGCGCTCGCGGTTCGAAAAGCATTCATTTACAAACAATGAGGTTTTTCACAGCCGGAAATCGATCAATCGAGTGGCGCGATTGGAAGGGAAGACCAGTTGCTGCAACCGGTGGCAGAATTTGGGTGACCCGAGAAGAGAGTTTCTTCTCAGGTCACTCAGAAATTTCTCCCGGACAATGAGTGCTCTCTGCAAAGGGTATGCATTAACGGATTGAGTGGCTTGCTGTTGTTAAGGGAAAACGTGAGATTCTCGATGAATCTCTGAGTTCGTCATCCCGATGAAGGAAAACCCTGCTGTTGCTGACGAAAATCGACCAAGAGCGGAAAACACCTGTAACCATGGTTTGTATCATTGCTGGAAGTTCAGTTTGTTGCGGTGAGATGGCAGCATCCGAACAATTTTGATAAGCCCTTTAATTACTCTCTTTTTTGCCCTAAAAGAATGTTCAATGAAAATAACTGCCGAGGTTATTTATAGATTCAAAATTCGCTTTCCTGCTTCATATTCTTTTTTCCACAATCTTGTCCTGTTTCCAGCTGATAACACAAATTAGCTCCAGTTCCGACCATCATCAAATGACACGAAACTGTCGCGCTGCTTACGTCAGCAGTTACATCGCTACCGGCGGCGGCGGTTATTATGCTTTGTGATGGATACGAGATAAGCAAAGTGAGTCATAAAGCGGCACTTTTCCGACGCTGCCGCCGCCGACCCTCATAAAATGCAACGTATTCGTAACTCTGATTCGTTCGACATAACTCGACAGCCACAAAACGGCGGGTGGAATGGTAATTATTGAAATCGCATAAAAGATATGAGTACACGGGCTATCACGAAGGCATTCAGTGAATCCCATTCCGGGGCTTATCGCTTTCGGGGCTCTGGTGTGTATCTTCATAGTTTTATGTGTTGAATTGTATAACCTTTGAATTGAGGTTTACTTCCCATTTTTATCGTATCCTGCATGAATGACTCGTAACAGACTTTCCGTGCCATTGAGTTCATTGTTAATTAGATGTTTGATCTTCCGGAGGGTAGCGTTACAACAAAGATCGAATCCTGGTCGAATCACATCAACCCAAACTAGGAAGTGGTCGGCGACGTCCAACTATTTTTAATCACTTTGGTTGGTTGAGTATTTAATACTGATATATTAACGAAATCGTCGTTTAACCGAATTCCGAAAAATCTGATTTATCAAATAACTTGATATTAAATAAGGTTGATTCAATAAAACAGAGGCGAGCAAAAAACTTTCATGGTAAAATGGAAAATTAACGGAATTCTAACAGAAGAGAAAGACTTTGTCGTTCCATTTATAGAGATCTGAATAAGCACAACTAATATAATTCTGATTTTCTTTCCGGCTGCTCCTTAATATTAAGAGCACGAGCTTTGAAACGTTTTGTCGAAAAACTAGTTGTTCATTTTACCATAAAAAAAACTAAATCGTAAATGTCTTGAAAGTATTAAGGAAGTTTGAAATAAAAATATTGAACAGTTTCATTCTTTCGACATGGACTGCTTTTTCGCGTTTAATTGTTTCGTTCCAATTATTGAAGCAGGGAATGTTCCTTCTGCCATACAAATGAAACACAAATTTCTGCATTACTCGAGAATTAATCAAGCAAATGAAACCAAATTAGGCATATGGAGGTTTTAGGGTGCAATAAATGTTTTTACGGTGGTTAGACACTCCACTCCATTCGATTCCATTTGCTTGATTAGTTCTCGAGACATTCAGCGCGCACGTTTCCACTTAAGAAACGTTTCTTGCCCCCAAAAACCTTTACATGCCAGATTTGGTTCCATTCGCTTGAATAGTTTTCGAGTGATGCAGAAATATGTGTTTCATTTGTATGGCAGTCCCCTCTTAGAGAGGGGGAGGAGGGTCTAACCACCGTAAAAACATTTATTGCACCCTAAAACCTCCATATGCCAAATTTGGTTTCATTTTCTCAATTATTTCTCAAGTAATGTAGAAATTTGTGTTTCATTTGTGTTCATTTCATGTTTCCCTGGTTTCCCTGAGAAGCCTGGGAGAATCGTCATTTCAGATACTAGAGGTGAATGAACTTTCGCGTTTCGAGAACTACGTAAACATGAAATGTGCAATAATTTCAGAGAGAAATGTAAAATACAATGATCGTTTGAACATTTTTCCGTATAAATATTTTGGTAGTCCTAGGCATCATATCAAACGTAAAAGGACTTTATCAAATTTATTTGTAACGAAGAACATAATCTATTACAACAATTTCGTTGCATTCTAAAATAATATTCGAAGTGGTAAGCAAATGGATTGCATAGTATAATTGCGTAGATCTACGTCGAAAACATGAGGTCGTGTCCTAGATACAACTCCTTAATTTATTTTTTTTGACGTAGGACTCCTTTTTGGTTTTTATAAAGAAAGACAAGTACCCGCGTAAAAAAAACCAGTGCAATATCACATCTCTCCCTCAGTTCACATTTTTCTATTATATTCCCTCAGAGCATATTACGGTAATTAGTGCTTGCAACGGAGCTTAGCTCTGATGAAGGAAATTAGCTCACCGGGTAGCTCATCGGGCGGTACAACGGGACGGGGTTTCACGGGCAGCGATTCGTGAAGTGATTTCCCTGTCTACTTAGCTCTGGACGGTCCAACAGTGGTACTGCAGAAGCATCAGCAGAAGAGTGTACAAATTACTAGGGAATCTTCTAGCAACAGCAGATGACCTCATTCGTGAGAAAAACCGAACTATAGCTACCAGTAACCAACGATATTGCAGGAAAAAACTACGGGTTTTCGGAAGCGAGCAACACTCAGTAAAAGTTGAGTCCGTTCTACGTAAAGATAGTCCCATTTGATATTTATCATTAGGTGACATCATTTTTTTAAGGGGCACCAACGAAGCCCTTAATATGACGGAAAACAAACGATGTAAACAGCTTGAAAAAATACTGAATTATGCCACACAGCTTGTTCTTTGCTGTAACATCCATCGATGCAAATTCGCTGATGAGTTTGTCAAGAGCGACCGCCTTCACCCCCAGCGGGGGAAGCTTGATTTTGGTTGCTGCCTGGGTAACGGCGTTTACATTTTCTAACGACGCGCCGAAATCGCCTACTTCGCTGTTGTTCGATACGGTGTCACACTCGCGAAGGCTCGGTTCAGTGCGAGCGCTTTTCACTGCACCAACACCGCGTGCATCATGAGATGACGCTTACCTCGAAATTTTATTGCCCCTGGCAATGCGTTCGTTTTTTGCAGGGCTCGTGCCTGCCTTCCTCTTCTTCTTGCTCATCACACACTACGCGAAGCGTTCAATTTATGACGCGGAAAGAAAAACACACGATACGAATAACGCGAAAAACGAACAGAAAAACCAAACGACGATATCCAAGTTGCATTACCACTGGTGGGGTCCAATCTTAGATCGAAGCGCAGCGAAAGCAAAGTGAACTGGTTTGAATGAAAGTTTGCCTCAGCGAGATCCACTGTTTATACTAGGCAAGTATTCCCCTTCATTCTTCTACTTTTCCTTTGTTCACGGAGACTTTAAATCCTACGATTTCCCCTCCGTTGGTCGTCGTTAAGTTGCTCGTTATTGACAGCTCTGTTCGGGAAAGCACACAAATGGACAGAACAAATGTATGGGGAAACAGAAACACTTAAAGTTTTCATGAATTTTTACCATCCACCAACCAGGGGATTGTAATGTATAGCATATTAAACAAATCTTACGGAATTTCCGATTCGTTTAGTATGTAAATCGCCAAAATCCGTTCGCGACAAAAATAGTTATTAACCTTAACTTTATTTCATAAAAACATGACCTGTTTTCTGATTTGGCACCCTTAATGAAAGACGTAGTTCTACGTCAAAAACTTGGGTGTATGTTATTCTTCATCAGATAGGAAATTTACCCAGCAATTTTTTTTGATTATTTCACAAACAGTGAAGATAGTTAAACATGTGAACAATTTAGGGAATAAAGTAGGTGATATTGTCATTCACAAGTAAAATGCATGTAACGAGTGACTTATTGTGTTAATATATGCTAAATTTTGAATTTAAAATTAGGATTGGTTTGATCATTGCAGTTAAGTTGATTTCTCGGGAAAGCTTTCAAAATTCTAATTTAACGTATTTTTTTAATTCATGTGTAATATTTATATACTTTCTGTTTATCAGAAAAAAATTCGGACGAAGTCTCACATGGGAAAGTAAATTGAAAAAAAATACTTTTTTCGTTGCTTTCAATCCATTGTTTGGCCTATTGCGTGTATGTGTTATCGTGATAACCATTATTGGAATGTTTGTAAAAATATAAAAAGTGTCTTTACAGGAATTTTTCTCTGATTGAACTAATATTGAATATGATATTCGATGAAATCTATATAACATACAGCATTGTCGAGTAAGCACCGTATTTTTACATGAAACATGTGATTTTTAAAGAAGGTGTACCATTTATTTTCCCAGTAACTAACAAAAAATCATTTCATACAAATAAGAAAATGCCCTATCTGATCTAACGATATCAATGCCAGGACATGACTAGCTGTGAAGTTACACATGTACAGTGATGCTTCTGAATCCGGACGCTTTTTAATCCGGACACTTTTTCATTACATTCAATTACCAAAACCATAACATTTTTTGCATATTGAATTAATGTGACTCATAGTTGTTATTGTGTCAATTTAGTTTAGTGTCAAACATAGTACCTATTATTAAATCGTTTATTTTTACAGGCTCAGTTACATAAGTTTAAAGGAGCCAAACTCCTATTTGTATAGTTACAAGTATATATAAACATTTTTTATTAATTCTAATGTTAATGAAGTAGAGAACCGATTACTCGCGGCTTGCTCGAGTTTAGAAGGGTGACATTTTGTTTCAGGAAAAGGATGGGATATAAGGATATGTTGACAATGTTCACACTCACATTCGCACTCACATTCATCATACTCAATTCTTAAGCCTATCTTATATCTAACATGTATTTACATTTCACCTTATTGTATTGTTAGTAAGAAGGGATTTGATTTCTCGCGAAGGGAAAGGAAAAGGAGAATATAAGGATATAAGGACAATCACACACGAAGATTGATAGCTTTTAGGAAGACATATATTTGGGACATGTAATCAAGGTCTAAACCAGCTAACACATCTCTCACCGGCACATTGGGCTGCCTTCCTCTAGCCCGAAGAGAGTTTTCTAAATTCGATCTGGCAACAAGATACTCCTCGCACGACCAAACAACGTGTTCGATGTCGTGGTAACCTTGGCCACAAGCACAGATATTGCCATCGGCAAGATTAAAACGAAAGAGTAGCGCGTCTAACGAACAGTGATTGGACATGAGTCGAGAGAAGGTGCGAATAAAGTCCCGACATAAGTCCAGACTTTTGAACCATGGTTTGAGGCTAACCTGAGGGATAATCGAGTGAAACCAACGGCCCAATTCATCTTCATCCCACTTGCGTTGCCAGTTAGCGATGGTATTTTTGCGGACTAAAGAATAAAATTCATTGAAGGCGATTTGGCGCTGATATATATCGCCTTCAATTGCACCTACCTTTGCCAATGAGTCAGCCCTCTCATTACCCGGAATTGAGCAATGTGAAGGGACCCAGACAAAGGTAATGACATAACAGCGTCTGGATAAAGCACTCAAAATTTCTCGTATTCTCTCAAGGAAGTACGGCGAGTGCTTTTCCGGCCTCACTGAACGGATAGCTTCGACAGAGCTAAGACTATCCGTTACAATGTAATAGTGTTCAACAGGTCGTGAGGCGACGCTGTCCAGCGCCCAATGTATTGCTGCCAATTCAGAAATATACACAGAGCAAGGATTCTGAAGACTGTGGGAGGTGCTAAACATTTCGTTGAACACTCCAAATCCTGTGGACTCATTCATAGAGGACCCATCAGTAAAGTACATATTATCACAATTGACACGCCCATACTTTGCATTGAAGACCGTAGGAACGAACCCCAATCTAAGATAATCTGGATTTTCATGGATTTTCTCCTTCATGAACAGATAAAAATGTACAGAGGAATTGATGTAGTCAGGAAAACAAACACGGTTGGGAGTATACGAAGAAGGATCAACCTGCATGGAGATGAATTCATGATATGAGCTCATGAATCCTGAATGAAAATTTAGCTCGATAAGCTGCTCAAAATTTCCGATCACCAATGGGTTCATAACCTTACACCGGATGAGGAACCGAAGAGATAATAAATTGAAGCGATCTTTTAGTGGGAGTACGCCTGCCAAAACCTCGAGACTCATGGTATGCGTTGAGGGCATACATCCCAACGCAATACGGAGACAAAGATACTGAATTCGCTCGAGTTTAATGAGGTGTGTTTTGGCAGCTGATTGAAAACAGAAACTGCCATACTCCATCACTGAGAGAATAGTTGTTCGATACAACATTATAAGATCCTCGGGATGGGCTCCCCACCAGGTGCCGGTAATTGTACGGAGAAAGTTTATTCTTTGTTGGCATTTTTTACTCAGATACCTAATATGGGCCCCCAAGTACATTTGGAATCGAACCAGACCCCAAGATACTTGAATGACATAGCATGAGTGATCGGTTTACCCAAAAGTTGAAGCTTTGGTTTTGCTGGTCTATGCTTCCTAGAAAAAACCACCATCTCTGTTTTCTCCGTGGAGAATTCGATCCCTAGCCCAATGGCCCAGGTTGAAAAATTGTTCAAAGTATCTTGTAAGGGTCCTTGCAGGTCGGATTCGTTTGATCCTACGACAGACACCACTCCATCATCTGCAAGTTGTCTTAGGCTGCAATTTTGTGTAAGGCAATTGTCGATGTCGCTTACATAGAAGTTGTACAAAAGGGGGCTTAAACATGAGCCCTGGGGGAGGCCCATGTAAGAGAACCGACTTACTGCCGAATCTCCGTGAGAAAAGTTCAAATGTTTCTCACAAAGCAAGTTATATAACATATTATTCAATAGAGGCGGCAGACCCCGAGAGTGTAATTTCTCTGACAAAACCTCTATTGAAACAGAATCAAAGGCCCCCTTTATGTCCAAGAATACTGAAGCCATTTGTTTTTTTTTCGGCGTAAGCCATTTGAATTTCTGAAGAAAGCAACGCAAGACAATCATTCGTCCCCTTGCCCCTGCGGAACCCATATTGTGTATCTGAGAGTAGGCCATTCGTTTCAATCCATCGATCAAGGCGAAACAAGATCATTTTCTCCATCAATTTCCGTATACAAGACAGCATTGCTATTGGGCGGTACGAATTGAAGTCGGACGCGGGTTTTCCGGGTTTTTGAATAGCTATAACTCGTACTTGTCTCCAATCATCTGCAACAATATTATGCTCCAGAAACCGATTGAATAAATTCAACAAGCGATGTTTCGCCACATCAGGGAGGTTTTTTAACAAGTTGAACTTAATTCTATCCGTTCCTGGAGCAGAATTGTTACATGAAAGGAGAGCAAGAGAGAATTCTACCATCGAAAACTCAGAATCAAGATCGCACCTATCTTGTGGTATATCTCGAACAATTTTCTGCACGGGAGCGGAATCGGGACAAACCTTCCGTGCAAAATTGAAAATCCATCGATGTGAATATTCTTCGCTTTCATTCGATGAAGAGCGATTTCTCATGTTTCGAGCCACTTTCCATAATTTTTTCATTGACGTTTCTCGTGACAAACCTCCCACGAAATTTCGCCAATAAGCACGTTTTTTCCCTTTGATCAAATTTTTGAACTGATTTTCAAGGTGCAAATACGTTTGAAAATTCTCAATGGTTCCACGTTTCCGAAAAGCTTTAAATGCGTTCGATTTATCCTGATAAAGCTTGGAACATTGGCTATCCCACCATGGATTGGGAGGCCTTTGACGAAAAGTGGAGCCTGGGATAGGTTTCGTTTGAGCGCGAACCGCGCTGTCATAGATCAAACGAGAAAGGAAGTTATACTCCTCCAATGGAGGCAAACCATCTCTGGAATTGATGGCTAGAGCAATTGCGTCCGCATATTTTTTCCAGTCAATGTGTCTTGTGAGGTCATATGCCATGTTTATAGATTCTGAAGAATTCGACCCAATGGTGATGGAAATTTTGATTGGCAAGTGGTCACTGCCGTTGGGGTCCTGGATTACATTCCACTTGCAATCTAACGATAGTGAATTCGAGCAAAGCGAGAGGTCAAGAGCACTTGGGTTAGCAGGAGGTTTAGGTACACGTGTTGTTTCCCCAGTGTTCAAAACGGTCATATTGAAGCTGTTACAAAGGTCATATATCAACAATGAACGATTGTCGTCGTACTGTTCCCCCCAGGCAGTTCCGTGAGAGTTGAAGTCTCCCAAGATCAATCGTGGCTCAGGAAGGAGTGAGCACATGTCAACAAGTTGATTGCGGCTAACCGCAGCTCTCGGAGGCCAATACAAGCTGACAATACAGAGGTCTTTGCCTCTGATGTTTGCATGACAAACAACAGCTTCGATCCCTCCAATAGGTGGAAGGTCAATTCGAAAAAATGAGTGGCACTTATTGATACCCAATAGCACCCCTCCGTATCTGTCATCACGGTCCAAGCGTATGATATTAAAATTGTGGAAAGAGAGATCATCTCGCGAAGAAAGCCAAGTTTCGGACAGAGCAAAAACATCACAATTGAACTTATGAATTAAAAATTTGAATGTATCCAATTTAGGGATAAGACTACGACAATTCCACTGTAAAACAGTGATATCTCCGACCTCTCTATTTAAATTAGACATCAAGAGAGATAATCATTGCAAGGAGGGGCCATGTTTGCATCAATTGCTGCAAAATTGTCTTTAGTACTGGAAGCATTGCGGTGACAATGGTTCTGATGGAGTCGGAAACATTAAAACACGTGAAGATTTGATCCACAAGGTCAGACAACTTTATAAATCCTGATTGGGAAGTTGAACTGGACGGAAAAACAGGGACAGTTGGGGTTTTTGATGTCCCCTCGAGTGCTGAGTTGTTCGAAGGTGAACTATTACCACGGAGGCCAGGAGGGACCTGATTTTGCTTATCCGCTGCACTCGATTTTTGGGCAAGCTAACAGGGGGTATCACCGGTGGGACTTGTCCTTGAACTTTGGGAGTGGTCACATTTTTGCGCCGGGAATTCCCTTGAGAAATAAACGGCGTGCCCCCGTTAGCTGTATCCGCTTCCATTTCGTCAACTGGCAACGTAGCGAAGACATTGTGTGTATTGATTGGTTGTTGTTCTTGAGCCAGTGGAGAAGCGCCCTTCAAAATTTCTGCGAAAGTGCGTTTAGAGCGTTCCCTCAAAGAGCGCTTCTGTTTCTCCCAGCGAATCTTGTATGTTTCACAAGCTGAGAGCACGTGTGGGGATCCCCCGCAATATGGACATTTATGCTCAGTCGCACTGCAGGATTTCCCCTCATGTTGCTCTCCGCAAGTGGCACAGCGCTCCTTGTTGGCACAATAATCTGAAGTGTGACCAACTGACTTGCATTTTTGGCAAGTCATGGGCTTTGGCACGAAGAGTCGCACAGGCAATCTCAATTTGCCCACCATGACGTAGTCAGGTAGAGCGGAACCAGCAAAAGTTACTCGAAACGAGTCTGACGGCGTGAATTTAGTTTTTCCCTCTTCTTGGGATACTTTTCCTAGTTGGCGGCTGTCCAAAATTTTAACACCCACCAACGGGAGTCTTTTAAATTTACCAACACCTTCTTTTATCATTTCGCACGTCAGACCAGTTTCAGTTACCACCCCCGAGATTTCTACGTCATGGGAGGGCACGTAGACGCGATACTCTAGGGAGAATCTCTCGTCGATCACAATTGCATTCGCGTGTTTCCGATCACTCACGACAACACGCAGTTTGTTCGGTCTAACCTTAGAGATTTCGACCACGGAGGAATATAATCTTGCCAGATCTTTCGAAACCTGAATGACATTAATTGACTTTCCTTTTGGTTTAGGCCGGAAAAAAACAACCCATGGACCAGCTCCAAGTGCATCGTCTGGATAGACCTTGACACGAGGAGAGGAAACAACTGAGGGGGAGGACGAGGTCGATTGTTGAACGGGAGCGGGATCAGTAGGGCTGGGAGGCAAGTTCGGTAGTAGAGCGGAAGCGGGAGCGGGAGATTGAGGGGGCGAAGAGGAAAAGTTTGCCAATTTTCTTGAGGGGGGCTTGTTAAGGTAGATTACCTCTTTCTCTGAAGAGACATCTTCTGAGGGGGGAACGCGTTTAAGCGACTTCCCAGCCCCCGTTGTAGCTAGTGAGGAGGAAACAGTAGTTTCAATCTCCATGTCAACATGACCTTCTGCCATTACGGCAGATATAAAATAATATAATTCTTATTTTTTTTGTATTTCTAAACCTAATATATATTATACCTAAATCGCACACCAATGCGAATGAAATGAAGCGATGTCTCAATCGAACCGCGTGGCAATCGCTCGGCACAGATGCAACGGTATATCGCACCACAACACGATGATGGAATCGATGACGATGCTAAAGCACACACAGCGATGATACGGCACACGCACCGCGTCCGCCGTGGAGGACTTCTTCCTCACGCTGGTAGTGATTGCTGCTCTCCTCACTCGCGCAATAAAGAGAACCCCGTTAGGGCGAAATAACTTCACCAGCTACGAACTGATAACGGTATAATCTCCACTTTATAATAGACGCGAACAAATTTGCGACCGATGTCTTCGGACTGCGCGAGCTGAATGAAACATAGTACCTAGCGGTTAACAAAAAAATGTCAAAAATCAAAAATCAATGTGAATTTCGTGAACCCGAGTCCGGAATGAAAAGCACATTCAGAAAATCATTTAGAATCCGGACGGTCAAAAGTTGACGATTAAATTTCTCATTGAAGAAGTTGCATAAAGATATATTAGAAGCCTTAGTATGGAGTTTTGAGTGTGGAGCAAAGATTTTCGATCCGGGAAATCGCAAAACTCTTAACCCCCTTCCTGTTGACCGATTGATCTGAAATTTGGAACACACCTTTATCTCTGCAGTCATTATAAAACTGCGTATTTCATGATCTTGAAAATCCAAAATGGCGGCCGCTACAAAATGGCAGATTTCATATTTTCTCTTAACCCCATCAATATGGGTATCAAACGAAAGGGCTTGACTAATAGAACACAGTTATTTATGGAAATTCAAATCCAAAATAGCTGCCAGCACAAAATGGCGCCGTATATATATATTTTTTCTAAACCTTATCAATATTGGTATCAAATGAAAGTACTTGACTAGTAAAATACAATTATTGATGAAAAATGTAAATCCATATTGATGGGGTTTAGAGAAAATATGTAATCCGCCATGTTGTAGCGGATGTCATCTTGGATTTACATACTTATGGGAATCGTGATATGCAAACACTTTTAAAAACTAACTACTTTCAACAATTTATTCACTTATCACTAATCACACGGCACCACCGGTGCTCCACAAGAACTGCACAGCGAAAAAGAGGGCGAGCCATGCGCTCGCGGCCCTCTTATGACTGCATACTGCTGACGCTGCACGCTCCACGTTGTCGACCGTAGGTTGGCGGACCCGAGTGGCGTGATGTACCAAACGGTTCCGTAACGGCTTCCCCCTTAGCTGAAAGACGTCCTCGGCTTTCGTCTACTGCTGAAGTATCAGCGGTACCTCTCTGGACTCGGGATGGGCCTCGGTTGATGCGATGGTATCCTGTTCGATGACTTCTGGTTTGCTGTTGGTAAGGAGTGTCTTCCAGGCGGCGAATTTCAAAACGATGATTATGGATGAACCCAGTATGCAGATTAGTAAAGTTGATGAGATTACGGATGCTATCCATCCCAGGAAATGAAGTTTCCAATGGAGGTTTTCGGCTTCAATCCCGTGGTAGGTATGAACGGCTGTATCTCCATGTTTGTGTTGACATATTCCTCGTCATCCAATTTCAGTGTACAGTTTGAGTATTGGATTAGGAACGACCCCTGTAGAGTGCGTTGGGTGACTGAACAGTTTGACGAAAGTGTTACATTGATTGCATTGACGACTATATTGCCATCATTGATTTTCCGAATAGTTTTGTTTCCGTAGGTGCGTTCTATGGGACACTCTGCTGTATTTCCGGAGACCAATTGTTGCATACAACCCGTCAAAGGTTCTAGATCCGTTGAGGAACATATAAACATGGCGTTGGCTTTGGAACAAGCGCTTTTTAACATGAATGATTTCTGTCCTTTCAAATAAAACTGTGTTTGTAGGTGGACTCTGTGGTGATCTACAATGACTGGTTCAATGAAGTTGAGGGTGTACTGTACATTTTTGATCCTGGGTATCTTCAGTATGTACATGAAAATTTCGTTGTTTAATACTGCGTAGGCATTGGCAGTACTAAGTATGCTATCGACCGAGTTAAGCCCGAAACCGTCATTAATGAGGGAATGATGAATGGTTTCCAATTCGTCGAGGTGAATGATGCGGCTGCTTGGGATACTCCGTCTCGCTAGTGTGATCGCCTCTTCGATTATGTCTAAGTAGTATAATAGCTCATCAATTTTGAATATTAATTCTAATACATCAAAGCCCTCTAAGGAATGTATTACATTTTCCTCATTTTCCAGTATGACGTTAATTGCTTTTGTAATGTTGCTCATTCGTGAATCGAAAGCACTATTGATTCTTATTTGCTTGTTATTCTCGCTAATTAATGAATTTAATGACGAATTTATAATCTTAAGGTCGTCTGCATCAGGGCTTCCCGATACGTATTTCCAGGCCTTTCCGAGAGATTCCCATCGTTTTCTCCTACGTAGTGGTTTTATTCGGTTGTAACTCAAGTTTATTTTGTCTAATTTTGCTTTAACTATTGACTTAAAAGGCGTTTGATTCGACAATCTCTCCATAGAAACGGCGTTAAAGCTTTCTACAATTGTTCCAATTGAGGTCAAGTTTATGGGGTGCACAATTCGCAGAGAACTAGTGCTTATTTTAGCGGGTCCTAACGGAACTATAATGATCGGACTCTGATCCAGGGTATGAATTCTCAAGTCTGAAGTGGCCATCCCTACCAGCGTAAGGAGCCACAGTATTCTGCAAGAAAATATAAAGTGTTGTTTTAGTTAGCTCTTTTCATATCTAATTTGTGAATTTTGATAGCCTTTTCATCTGTTACAGTTTTGCTGGTTTGACTTTGGATTTTAATTGGCCTAAATCTATTGGTGTAAGGGGTCGGCTTTCCTTTCCCTTTAACTAAAGCTTCACTGATGGTGAGGTTTTCATATTCTTTATTGTTTTGACTTTCATTATTCTGATTGTGTGTCCTCGCTTCTAACGCAATATTTTCCCTGGCAGTTTTTTGGCAGTTATTTTTGCTTTCTGTGTATTTATATCCTCCGGGTTGAACGAATGAGAATTTCCAAAAATTATATCCCTAGGTCTTAATTTCGTAGTTGAATGTTTGGTATCGTTATATAGGGCAGTTACTATGGAGAGCCCTTCGTATAAGGTTAGTTCTTCAAGTTTTCTCCTGTTTGACATGTACATTTCTAAAAGCGTGTTGTGGTATCTCTCGACAATGCCATTGCTGTTACTAGTACTGGCAAAGTGTATATCAATATTTTGATTTTGGAGAAAGGTTTTGAATTTTGAGCTTCTGAAAGATGTGGCTTGATCACATGTTATAGTTTTTGGTAGGCCGAAAATTTTAAAGTATTTTGTAATTACTTCGATCAGCTCATCCGCCGTTTCATTCTGGATTTTGAAAATTTGGGCAAATTTGGAAAATGCGTCAACAAGGGTAAGGAATTTTTCACCCTCCTTGACGTATACGTCAATGAAAATGTTCTCTAATGGTTTGTCGTATGCTCTTCGAGTTATTGGAATTTTGAAGGGACGTCGTTCGTATTTCGCGAACTTGCAGTCCTCACAATTTTTTGCGAATGATTTGATCTTCGTAATCATATCGGGGAAGAAAACTGACTGACGAATCTCCTCGTATGTGAGCTTCCAACTTCTGTGGTTAAAATTATGGCTCTTACGAATAAATTCCTCTTGATCAGTTTTAGAAATAAGATCAGGGAGTTTTAGATTGCAAAATTGTACTTTCATGCCTTTGAATTGATCTTTCATTATTTTAGAACACAATTGTGCAATCTCTAGGGGAGCGAATATACCATTGGATATGGTCGGGGAAAGATAACTTTTAAGAATGTTTCGGATTTCATCTTCGGAATATTCTCCACGGTTGAAAGTATGCCTGCTGTAACCTGAAAATATAGAATAAAATATGTGAGCCGATTTTCTAGGATCGTTTGACACATTAATTATCAGCTGATTCCTAAACTTGTTAATTATTTCTGGTCCATATATCGGGTCATTTTCATAAAGCTCGTTTTGCAAAACGGTTTGAATATTTAGTTCAGATTCGTCAGCTCGTGGTATCCGGGATAAACCATCGGCCACTACATTTTGTTTTCCTTTTTTGTAAACCAACTGGAAATCGAATTGCTCCAGGTATAGCCGTTGGCGAGTCACTCGTCCTGTAGCATCTGTTAACTTGATTTCCTTAGTAAGAGGCTCATGATCTGTGTATATGGTAAACTGCCTACCATACAGATATGGCCGGAACTTTTTAGCTGCAAAATAGATAGCTAACAGTTCCTTGGCGGTGGCAGAATATTTCTCTTCCGCCTTTGTCAATGTTCTTGATAGATAGGCAATGGGTTTTTCACCTCCATTCACTATCTGTGTGAGGACCGCCCCGATCGCAAAGTTTGACGCGTCCGTAGTCAAAACGAACGGCTCGTCAAAATTGGGGTAGTGCAATAAGAGATCCGAACTCATTATATTTTTCAATTCAGTAAAGGCTTTTTCATATTCCGGAGTAATTTCTATGGATTTGGTTTTTCCACGAAGCACACTTGTCATCGGCTTTGCGATTTTAGCAAAGTCGGGAATGAATCTTCTATAGTATGAAATTGTTCCAAGGAAGGATTTTAGTTCCTTCGGGGTTTTCGGAAGAGGCCAGTTTTTCACTGCTTCAACCTTCTTGAGATTAGGTTTAACCCCTTCCGTAGTAACCACGTGACCGAGGAATTCAACTTCTTTACGAAGGAATTCCGACTTGTCACACTGAACTCTAGAGTTTGCTTCCTTTAGAGTTTTTAAAACCTTTTGAATGTCTTTCATGTGCTCTTCCAAAGAGCTGGAAAAATTATGATGTCGTCCATATAGACGA
Organism: Toxorhynchites rutilus septentrionalis; assembly: GCF_029784135.1. Taxonomy (NCBI): domain Eukaryota; kingdom Metazoa; phylum Arthropoda; class Insecta; order Diptera; family Culicidae; genus Toxorhynchites; species Toxorhynchites rutilus. The sequence continues at coordinate 54,784,448 of NC_073745.1, forward strand.
AACATCTAATACCTAAATGTTTCCGTAATACCGAATCCATCAGGCGTTGGAATGTTGCGGGCGCATTCTTCAATCCGAACGGCATCCGCACAAATTCGTTTTTCCCATGATCGACGTTAAACGCCGTTTTTGGGATGTCAGCTGGGTCTACCTCTATTTGGTGGAACCCGCTGGCCAGGTCGAGCACAGAGAAATACTGCGCATTTCCTAGACGATCCAAAATTTCGCTGATTTCCGGTATTGGATACCGATCAGACGGTGTGATTTTATTTAATTTTCTGTAATCTACCACTATGCGGTACTTTTTCGCACCTGAGTTGTCGACCTTCTTAGGTACGACCCAAATAGGAGAAGTCCAGGCAGATGAAGACTCTCTAATAATGCCTGTATCCAACATCTTTTGGATTTGTTCACTCACTATTTCTCTTAGATGGTACGGATATTTATATGTCTTTTGGTGTATTGGCTTGTTATCGGTGGTCTCTATTCTATGCTTTACTTGATGTGTAAAGGCAAGTTTTTGACCTTCCTGGAAGAAGATGCTTTTGAATGGCTGTAAGGTCTTTGCAAGAAGTTTGACCTCCTCTTTATTTAGATGATCCGCAGGGAAATTCAAATTCTCTTTTGGATTATCGGTTTTTATAAGAAAGTCTTTATTTTCGAATGGTTTCGACAATATAGGCTTCGGTAGGCCTTTTGAATGTAAATGAACCATCGCACTATTATTTTTGCAGTAATGTTAAGCTCATCTTCGATTAGAAACGTTCCATCTTGTAAAGTTGGAATTTTCATGAAAGTTTCGAAATTTTCGTGAAAATTCATGGAAGAAGGGAAATACCGGTAAAATTGGTACGTAGATTTCCCAATAATCAACTCGTGTTTATCTGTATTGATCACGGCTTTCAAGGCTGCTAAGTTTTCGTACCCTATGAGCCCGTCAAAAAAATTATGAAATTTAAACACATGAAATGGTAGTGCTCTGTTGACATCTTTCGGAAAAAGATTCGCGTGCACCACTTTATCCAAAATAAATTTTCCATTTTTGTTCGTGACGATGGCTGGCTGATCAGTCACTTTTGCGTTTGCCACATGTTCTGGATTCATATACGATTTGTTCGCACCTGTGTCTATCAAGAATTTTAAGATTCCCTTGTTAGATCGGTAGCGAATGTAAGGAATGAAATTGTTCAAGTTATTGTCTGGTCTTCCTCTCCTCTGTGAAAATTTACTTCGCGTGTATTTTGCACTTCGCACTCGGTCGCGTTATTGTCATCATCGTCATCATCATCATCACTATCCACGTCAACCTCGTTGGTGTTATGTTCCACGCGCGGTTTAAATTGCTGAATCGGTCGTTTGAATGCAGTTTTTGCGTTCGTTTCTTTGGCATATGCTCTGTAAGAGCTGTTGCTGTTGTTGTTATTATTATAGCCTCCAGAACCACTGCTACTAGGGTTACTGTGCTGTTTGAAAATTTGTTTTGCGGGTTTCGTTCTACTTTCCGCGTTTTGATTAGTGCATACAGTCTGGTATGCCTCTTCTAAAGATTTTGGTTTCGATTGCCTGATAATGGAGGCCAGGGGTTCTCCGATGTTGTCCAAATATCGTGTGATTGTTATCACATCAACTACCTCTCGAGCCGATAACGGGTTCGAGGATAGATTGGCTTTTAGCCTAGTGTTAATTTCTTTGATTTCATTAAAGAATCTCAAATGATTCTTATCTCCTTTCTTCAAATGGAACATCGCCGACAAATTAGTGGCGAAGTCTTTCTGGTCCCCATATTGTTCGATGAGAACCGATTTGATACCGTGAATGGTATCGGGATCACCATTTGCGCATAATATCACGCGAGCGTCCCCTTTGATTTTATTTTTTATTGCCCGCAAATATATCGAGCTAAGCGAGTCGGGTTGCCCGTTCTCGCCTTTTATTTTAAACATTTCGTAAAGCTCGTTGACTTCCTTGAGCCAACTTGCCAATTCCTTTTTATTTCCGGAAAATTCCGACATATTTTTAATAGGGTCGGGGATGGCATATTTGTTGCCCTCCCTGGCCACTACCAATGCTCGGAGCTGTTCAAGCTCTGTTTTGAGTGCTTCAAGTTCACTGGCTCTTGTTTCCGGCATGATTGATAATAGAGTTTTAGATGTTGAGAAGTAATTCACTTACGGTTGTGTTTGCAGCATCCGGGTGATCCTTCGACGGCTGGTTACTCGTGCGGCGGGATCTTCCACTATTTTAACACCTCACGATCCCACTTCTGACACCACTTATGGGAATCGTGATATGCAAACACTTTTAAAAACTAACTACTTTCAACAATTTATTCACTTATCACTAATCACACGGCACCACCGGTGCTCCACAAGAACTGCACAGCGAAAAAGAGGGCGAGCCATGCGCTCGCGGCCCTCTTATGACTGCATACTGCTGACGCTGCACGCTCCACGTTGTCGACCGTAGGTTGGCGGACCCGAGTGGCGTGATGTACCAAACGGTTCCGTAACGCATTTTTCATAAATAACTGTATTCTACTAATAAAGTCCTTTCATTTGATACCTATTGCATTGCCCGAAAGGGGTATGGAAAATCCCCTGACCAACACAAGCTTAGGACACAATAGAGCCTACAAAACAATACCTCTTGTACCCGGCTTGATCAAGTCAAATCGCGTCTGATTTATACCTTTGTATTTAATTTCAATACCGGCTAATAAAATGTTCAGTATTCCTCAAACCTTCACGGTGTACACACCGTATCGGAATTTGCTCTTTGGAGGATTTCCTCATTTATTATCAAATTCCCTTGGTTCTTATCATCAATCCGGGCCTTCTCGAATCCACTGGTGGAAATAACCAACAGTATTCCCCTTTGGACACCGATTAGGTCTCAGCAGAAGCCAGATCGGCTTCAAGGAAGGTCCATACATACAGTCCACTCAAACCCAGCTGCAGCAGTCACTCTACAAATGAAGTCATTTTGTTAGGGTGAACGGTCATCGACGGGGCAGTTCATCGAAGTCTGATTTCCTTATTTGTTCCCACATGTTTTTTTTCGTGACAGACAAAGTGAGTCAACGTACACTAACAATTATTCTATATTTACCGATGAGAAGCACTTATCCGAATCAAAGGAGAGGAGATACTCTCTATTATCCTCAAAGTTTCGTTTCTCAAAGTTTCGGATATCTTATCAAAAGTAATAATGGTTTTATTTAGCAAGCTACACTTCCCCAAATGCATTTGTCCATTCCCCTTTCCATTCCATCAAAATAAACAGTATCCTTTAGGATCAGTTCACTATCGAAAAATTTCACAAATTTCACAAGACAACACTGACGGTCATTAGATATCTAATCCGGCGATATAATTATTACGAGTTTCCATAGGTAATGGATAATATCTCCAACGCAAGCTGGCCAATTAAACTTAAGTTTAAGAATGCGCTGTTGGATGATGACTTCTTCTCGTATTCAGCTAAACTAAATAAACTAAAGAAAAAAAGGCGACCGAACGATTAGTAGTTCTGTAGCGACGGTTTTATCAAAAAAGATTTTTATGAATATCGATACAGGAAAACTAGAGGATGTAGAGTGTTTCCTGTTAATGTTGGAATATCTATCTGTTTTTTTTCCAACAATTTACTACTGAAAATAGACAGGATCGATAATTAACGATTTCGGATTCTCTCTGCCTCTCAACTTCATTAGGGTGACAATGAAAGAACGGTTTTTTTGCTCTAACTTTTACATTGCAAATCCTACATCAAAACTGTATTAGAACGAGTTTCAAAGCTTATTAAGACAAATATTTTTCGATGCAGAACTTGTCAATATTTTAATCCTACATAAAGTTATTGATGCTTTTTCACCAAAAAACTATTGATTTCAAATTTAGTTTACACAAATACAAAAAAATAACATAGTTTTGGCAATCCCACATTATGTAGAGTCAAGTATGCTCTTTCAAATGTCGTCAACGATCATTTTATATGTTTGTCCCAAAAAGAATGACAAGCGAATGAAGAGAGCGTATTTTTTGGGAAGAAACATCAATAACTTTGAGTAGAGTTACGATATTGACAAGTTCTGCAAAATGTTTGTCTTAGTAAGCCTTAAAAGTCTTCTGAAGACAGTTTGAATGTAAAATTTGCAATATAAAGTTAAAGCAAAAAAACCGTTTTTTGATGGTGACTCTAACGCAACTTTGAACAAAAGCGCTATATCGGTTATTTCAAGACGGGGTGAGTTGGACATACGGAGTGATTTGGACCACCACTTTATCTCAAAACATGGGTGACATGGACACGTTTTTGTGGGGTGAATTGGTTCTACAGGTTTGAGGCTTTTCCTTGGTCTTATTGATTCCAGATGAAATACAAAAAGAAGATGGGCAGACAACATTGGAAAAAGGAGGAGCTCGAAAGAGCAACGCTGGCCATCAAGAACGGATTTTCTTTGACCAAGCATCGAAAGTGTTTGCAAATACTCAGACAACGGTGAAAAGATCCATGCAGAATTTGAGATGGTCTCAATCCAATTTTTCTGGTCTGGAATATGGCCAAGACACCTGGTATCGATCCCAGAACACTGTTACTGATTGTAACATTGTCCCAAAATACTTTACATAAACATAAGTATGTTTTTATCGATGAAACACACACTGGACCAAATCACCCCACAGACGGTCCAAATCACCCCGCATCAAATTTTAATGTCCAAAAATCATCTCTTTTATTGTAGGATATATTTTGTTATTTGAAGCCTTGTATAATGATTAAATATTATTGATTGAGATAAAACAAGTGTAGCTCAGTGTACAATGTGACATTTTTGAGTTAGATCGTATTGGTTTGGAAATATTAGGCGATTTGCTTAGGTGGTCCAAATTCCCCCCATTTCCCCTACCTCTATCTATAAAAATAAGAATGTTATATTTTTTGTTTCATCGAAAATTTTGGTAACCCTATTTCAGACAACATCAAAATGAGCGCTTTATCATATGTAACAACTTTGTCGAAGACAGTTTTCGTCTAGAGAATCACTGTCGAGCTCTAGATGCTAATTTCCACTTAAATGCAGTTCCCGGACCATTGTGCAATGGTCTTCTGAACATGGTTTATTTTGAATGTTTCATTCAATAAAAATAATAGATGAATTATGATTCTTGGACTCTGTCCAGATACTTAGACCGAAGATCGTATACGCATAACTTTAGTGACATAAATTCCCTAGTATGTAGTCGGTACAATGTGCGGCTATTATGTGCATCCATAATAATTTGTAGCTTGGGAGACCGGGGGAAACCCGGAACCTACGGCCAGCTCGAAGAAAACTAAAGGCTCAGCTTTCCCACCTGTCTTCTCTTAAGCGATTGCCTTAAGCGCCACCTCTTCCGAGGACCAATCGCCGCGCCCAGCTAGCCTGAGAATTACTCTGAAAACGACGGAAAACCTCTACAGCAGTAGTTTTCAACCTTTTTTGCTCAATTCCCCCCTTAACGAAAATTAATCCCAGTGCTTCACCCCTATCAATGTTTGGTAAGAAAGTCTGTAGCATATCAGTAAAGTAATGTAAGAATACAAACGGTTTCAAGTTATATTCGCAACAAATTTGATATTATACTTGTATCTGAATACAAAAAAGGTATATAAAGTTTGGCAGGTCAGTATGGCACCTGCGCCTGAACGATTTCCGCCAAAATCGTAATTCTTGAGAACGTTGTTGAAATCACACCTCATGTATTCGATATCCGATGCAGTGCACCCATGGCCGAGTGGTTAGCGTCTCACATTATCATGCCGGGTGTTCGGGTTCGATTCCCGTTCTGGCCGGGGGATTTTTCGTCAAAGAAATTTCCTTCGACTTGCACTGTGGTCATGCGTATTCAAGAGCTTGCCCCTCGGAATACATTCAAGGCGTGTTATTTTGGCTTAAGAAATCTCGACCAAGTATTAATAAATGACGCTAGTTAATGCATACGTTGAGACGGCAAAAGTTCCACAAGGGAACGTTAACGCCATTCAAGAAGAAGAAGTATTCGATATCCAATCTTTTACGGTGTTTTGTTCCCATCAGCAGCATTGCAGGAAATCCAGATTCACATAAATTCTACCCAAAGGCAACAACACTCATAACGCTTATTCCGCATATCAGGATAAGAATCGATCATTTGTAGATGATGAGTTTGTTCTGAACTTTTTTTTTAATAATAATAATAATAATAATGAAGGTCCCGCCTCATTCCCCTACATAGGTTTGAGTTGGTCGATTATCTAGTTGATAATTAATTAATACATAACCAGTTTTACAAATAAAAACGAACTGATTTAATTTGCAGATATGAAATCACCTCTTTGTGATATCGGTATTTCACTTAGCTTCGTCTATTCAAAAGTTTCTTCGGACATGTTTGTAGGAAGTCACAGCAAATCTTTCAGTTCAGTCAAATCTCAAGAAGAAACGCTTGCTGTCCCGTCAAGCTATCCCATAGCACCCCATAGCAATTTCAGGTTGTAGCCTATCCCTTCATTCTGACGGTTGTCTGCTTGATCCTTCAGAAATCGCTATTGAGCCTTCTTTACTTGACAACAGTCGTTCCCTCGATCTTAAACGAACCCCAATCATAGTACTTTTTTTTAACGAAACTAACATATCCAATTCCACAATAAGAACAAACTCTACCATGTTCCAATCGTTATCACAATTCAGATTTCTCATGGCTGCATTATCGCGCGCGTGCTCAAACTTATGTAGACTACTTCCTATTTTCTTTTTTTTTCTCTTTTCATTTCTATAAACATACAAAAAATCCTTCATTATCATTGGGACGAAGATGGCAGTTCATTCTTTCATACACATACACAAACACAATTCGTTGAAAACAACTTCGTTCATTACAATTTAACCATTTATATTACATTTTTGATATGTGAAATACACTGTCGTTTAAAATCCTTTAATGTGGTTGCTCTTTTAATGTGCCTAGGCATCGAATTGAAATAAGCTACACCTTTAAAAAATAGGGAGTTCTGTGACACTCTACTTAAGAAGTTAGGCGTTCGTGCTTCGTCTGCATTTCTGGTATTATATCTATGAATATCACTTCCTCTTTCAATTCGATCACACAAATATCGAGGCAGCAATCCATTTATAATTTTGAAAACGAACACCATAGTTAAATATACAATCCTTTGCTTCACATATAGCCATTGAAGCGTATTTAGCATGAAAGCTAAGGAAGTGAATCTATTACAACGCAAAATTAAGCGCATTACTTTATTTTGTAAACGTTGTAGCCTCAACATTTGTGTTTCGGTAGCAAGAAAAAGAATGGATGAACAGAAGTCTATGTGTGGCGATATTATTGATTTATATAATTGAATTTTACTCGAAATTGTCAACTCATTTCTTAAACGGCACATGATACCGTATTTTTTTGCAATTTTTTTGATGACATTATCTATGTGAGACTTAAAAAGCAGTTTGTCATCTATAGTAACACCAAGATACTTTATCTCTCTAACGCGATCAAGTGTCTCACCATTTATCTCTACCAAACACTCGGTGTTATAATATCTCGAAGAAAATACCATGTACTTGGTTTTTCCAACATTTAATTTTAACTGCTTATAATTCAACCAACTACTAAGACAATGCAAATCTCCATTTAAGTGCAATGCTGCGGATTCCAATTTTCTAGCTGCTATGAACAGAACTGTATCGTCCGCAAATAAATTTATATCGCAAAAACGTAAGACTCGTTTCATGTCATTTATGTACATTATGAATAAAATAGGCCCCAACACGCTTCCTTGTGGAACACCGAACGTACTAGCTATTGGTTCAGAAACAGAATTAGCAAAAACAGTTCTCTGTATTCGATTACTCAAATAACTTTCAAACCATTTGAATGCCGAACCCTCTAAACCAAAGCGCCGCAGAGTCTGTAACAACAAGGACCTGGAAATAGTTTCAAACGCGCGTTTCAAATCCAAAAACACTGCAATGACCGCTTCTTTGTTCTCGATATATTCCTTCCACTTAGCTAACACCAAATTCAAGGCGGTTTCACAGGAATGTGATTCCCGATATCCCGATTGCTCTGGTGCTAGTAATGAGTTATTATTCAAATAGTTCACCAGCTGGCCTTTAACGACTAATTCTAGCAGTTTTTCTGTAGTGTGCAACATATTGATAGGACGAAACTCTTCGGATTTAATTGTCCCAGCAATTTTTTGTATTGGAACCACTAAAGATTCTTTCCAAACTTTGGGCACGTGCCCAGTTCTTAATGAATCATTTATCAGGTCCAGCAGGGAATGTCCAATAACATGAAAGCAATCTTGAACAACTTTTGCATTGACGTCATCAATACCAGCCGACTTTTCTAGTGCAAAACAAATTCTTTTAAGGTCCGCAAAAGTTATTGGGTGAAATCAATACAGTTTACATCCACTGGCCGTCGGCTTTACTATTTCGTCAGGTTCACTTACCAAATCGATACTTTCATTAATAAGTGAAACACTGTCAACGAAATATGAATTGAACTTATTGGCTATTAGGTTTTCTGATGTTATAACTGAATTCTCGAAAGTTATGGATCGCGGGCAACTGTTTTTAGTTTTCATCAACATTTTTAAAATTTTCCACAACTGTTTGCTATTATTTTTGTTCTGATCGATCTTTCTCTGGATATGATCTGTTCTGGCTTTTTTCAACGATCTCGAATAATTATTGCGAGCAACTGTATAATAACGCCAATCGATAGCACTATTAGTTCTACGAAACTTTTTGTAACATCTATCCCTCGTACGTTTCATTCGCACTAAGTCAAGACAATACCAAAAGCTCGTGTTTTCAGTCTCGACCAACTTAAGTTTGACTAGTTTTTTAGTACATGTTCGCAGAGAATCTGTAAGAAAAGATGCCCTGGTTTCTAAATCACCCGATACCGGATAAGAATCCAAGCTTCTAGTTACAAGAGCACACAGAGCCTCCTTCGAATAATTCTTCCAGCACTTTGTCAAAACTCTACATTTGTTTCACAGTTAGTATCATGGAAATTAATAAATATAGTTTCATGATCAGTTATTTTCAGTTCGTCAACGGTAAATGATTGAACCGTGTCGAAATTTGTATAAACATGATCAATCAGTGTTTTGCTGTACTGGGTAATTCGTGTAGCTTCAAAAACCGTTTGTTTTAATCCGAAATAATTCATCAGGCACTTCAATTGGGAAGAGTTCAGGTCATCAAACAAATTAATATTGAAATCACCAGCGATAATATTAATTCCACTGAAATTTAAAAAATGCTCTAACCAGTTATCTAAAACTTCAATAAAACGCTGGTCACTAGAACTGGGAGAGTGGTATAATAGTCCGTAATTTCCAATCTGAATGCCTCTCTCGATAACTATACCCAAAAACCAATTGTTATCAATCGCTTCGTTGAACCGAATGTTGAAACATATTGATTCCTGGATATACATAGCAACCCCTCCAGTATGTTTGGAGTGCGACAAGCAAAAAACAGCTCTATAACCCAAAATATAGTATTGGTCGAAAGCTTCCGCATCTACTATATGAGTTTCTGTGAGAAATACCAACGATGGACGTTCGTTATCTACAATTAGTTTCAATTCACTGAAGTGTGTGGGCAACCCAGCAATATTGAAATACAGAATATTAGAGTTTTTACTTCGAGCACTTGTCGTTGTTTGCTATTGTTCGTACCGAATGATAGATTTCCTCTTTTCTATAATGTTTCTATAAACTGGGCAGTCTGTACTATATGCTGGATGACCGACGTCCAAATTTAGCTTACGTTCTTTATTCATTTTTCGGCAGTTAACGCATTCGGTCGATATCGATGAACATTCAGATGTGGAATGTTGCTTACTACATTTAGAACATTTTTCATCATTTGGACAATTTTTACTTATATGGCCGAACTCTCCACATTTGAAGCACCTAATAACATTGAATGTTTCTACTACGGGACACCGATCCCATCCTATGTTGACTTTTTCAGCGCTTATTAAATTTTTGAAAGACTTACTGTCAACTTCAAGCACTACGTTATATTTATTGTACTTGAAGCGTGGATTCTCATAGATAGCAACCACATTAACGTCACCTATCCCGATGTTTTCATTTTGACTTTTCAACAAGTCTATAAAAACATCAGAGGAATACCGATCAGACATTCCCAAAATTTTCACTTTTGGTTTTTGGTTTTTTGGTCGGGACAACAGCTTTATATTTTTCACCTAATTTGCTTTCAATATCGGATTTTATCGAATTACATTTTTCTACTGTTGCACACTCTATAATAATCGAGCCTTCTTTCCCATTTCGAAAGCTGCGGACATTATGTATTTTTGGATCGAGTTTCTCTTTATATTGGTTATTGTCTCAGATATGAAATTGAGCTTTTTCATTTCCTCTTTCAACAATGAAATGTCAACAACCAAATCATGTGGCTCACTTTTGCTAGCAGATAAACACTCATTACACTTAAACAGTATATTTACATTATCATTGATCAGCTTTGCAGCTGCTTTAGTTAGATTCGTGCAGCGCCTGTGCATACGAGCGCCACAATTTCCAACACAAGCAACCGGATCATCGCTGATCACAATACCATCCTTACATACATCACATTCATCCATTGGCCTAAGCACGAGCGTAGCGAAATACCAACACAATAACACAACCAAAACAAACGAAATTCAGTCAACAGCAGCTTGCGGTAATCCCACTTGCTGCTGTTTTAGGGATAATGCTGAAAATAAATATCAGTTGATGTAGCAGCTTATACTTATGTTTTTCACTATCAATTACGCTTCCAGCTGGTTACAATGTATCACAAAATTGAACAGGATTTCACAAACAACTATGTAATATTCCTTAGACACAAAATACAACGAACTGCAATCTTCGCCATGTTTATGTATCATGATCCGAAACTTTCGTCACTGCCAGTCGGAAGGCATGTCAAACAATATCCAAAGCTCTTTGATATAAGGAAAATATTTTTTTTTTTTTATCTGTATTATAGTGATTTTCAACTCATTAGGCTGGTTCGTCACTTTTACTTCCATTTTTGGAAGAATGTCGGGAGTGAGAATTGAACTCGTGACCTTTAGCGTGAGAGGCATGAATGTTACCACTACGCCAGATCGCCTCCATAAGGAAAATATGTTTCAAGTTTAACTTGTTGTAAAAAGTATTCAGTTTTGTCGTCTGTTCCATCATCAATCACTGACGAAAGTATTTCAAACATTGCGAAGTTGTTCAGTTGAACAATTTTTACTAATCATCTTCAAAGCGAAGTAAATGTGCAATATTCCCTTGCACAATTCTCCCTTTTAATGACCAAATTCCCCACCGGTTGAAAAAAAGCATCCCCTTATGTGCATCTTGCTCCAACTATACGTCCTTGAACACGACCTTTTCATTCCCCTCCCCAGACTTAAGGCCACGAAAGTAAGCGCTGCGCGAACAGACACTCATTGGCCGAACAACTTGGGCGATTGAGCTTTCGCCCTGCTCCAAAGAGGTGGGATGGGAAACCTAAGCTCTTAAGCGTATACTTTCTGGAGTATCTTTTAGATAACATTGAGTTATGACTTAGTGGAGGTACACTGTAAATGTTTCAGTGTGAGTTTTAATTTGAAAACATAAATGTGACCTTATTAATGATTACTAATTATCCTAACCAATAAATAAATAAGTATATAGATAATAAAATAAATAAATAAATCATTTAACGACTGCGTTTTTCCGAATTTATGGAAAATAGCTGCAACAACTCCAATTCACAAAAGCGGTGGTATCAACGACGTGGGTAACTACCGATCAATTTCGATACTCAGCTGTTTGCCGAAGATGCTCGAAAGCATGGTGCATGATACTTTATACGAGTCCGTGCACCACATCATCGCCGAGGAACAACATGGTTTTGTTAGGAAACGCTCTACCACAACGAATTTGATGTGTTATGTTTCAAATATCATTGGAAAAATTGAAAAACGACAACAAGTGGATGCGATACGATTTGTTTTATTCATTATTTATTTTGAGCCGACTCTTATTTGTTTTATTCATCGACGACCTTTGCAGATCGATTAAATCTCCGAAATTAATGTACGCTCATGACCTGAAGATTTTTCGCAGCATAACGTCTATGTGGATTGTTGCGCACTTTAGTCGGATGTTGAAGTTCTTACTGAATGGTGTGACATAAACGGCATTTTTTCCAATTCGTTTATTTGTAAGGCTCAATCGCATAAGCTTTGCGGAGCCGCTAACTCAAGTTTTGTTTATACAAAAATTTCATCTTAAATCTATGTTTAGTAGGTTTCGACCGATTCCTCGCGGTTTACTCGAGGTTAGAGGGGTAACAATTTTTGTGGGACGGGTCAGGTTAGGGATATGGATATGAGGTATCATTGTCTCAACCGAGGGTTGCCGCACGCACTGTAGCATTGTGCATAATGACCAGGGATAGCATCTGGTGTTCGACTAGCTGTCGAAGGTGGGCGACGGTGAGATGAGGGGACAAGACAAACAAACTAATAACGAAAAAGAAAAAAAAACACAAAAGCATTAAATTCTTATACTAGACCGTTTCACAAACATATAGATCAACTGCATATAGCAGATGTCGCGAGTTCCCAACACGTCTCTAACAGGAACATAGGGTTGTCTTCCTTGGACCTCAAGGGCATTCAAAAGGTACTCTCTGGCTGCGTAATTATCCGTACATTGCCAAACTGCGTGATCGATGTCATCGTAACCGTTTCCACACCGACAGACATTGTTTTGAACAAGATTTATTCTGTGGAGGTGCACATCTTTCGAGTAGTGGTTGGACATAAGTCTACTCATTACACGAATGAAGTCACGACTTACGTCCAAACCGTTGAACCACGCTCTCGAAGAAACATTTGGAATAATTGAATATAACCACCGCCCAAGACTTCCAGTGTCCCAATCGGTTTGCCAACTCAAGAGGGAATTCTGACGCAGTAATTGGAAAAATTCACCGTATGAAATCTGTCTATCAAACAGTTCGCCTTCCTGAGCACCCACCTTTGCGAGAGTGTCCGCTTTCTCATTGCCAGGAATTGAGCAATGAGAGGGGACCCATACAAAGGTTATCTTATAAGATCTTTCGATCAGTGCACTCATCTGCAGCCTCACTTTTGTGAGGAAATAAGATGGGTGCCTACTAGTTCTCATCGACTGGAGAGCCTCAAGCGAACTGAGACTATCCGAGAAAATGAAGTAATGGTCTGCAGGCTTGTTGGAGATCATCCCCAATGCGGAGTCGATTGCTGCCAGCTCAGCAACATAAACGGAACAAGGTTCCTGCAGTTTACGGAAGGCGCTCGAATTTTCATTGAAAACACCGAAGCCAGTGGATCCATTGAGGCGAGACCCATCAGTGAAGTATCTTTTCATGCAATTGACTTTTTGGTACTTTCGGTTAAAAATACGGGGAATGAAAGTTGGTCGAAGCTGATCTGAAATCCCAAGTATTGCTTGTTTCATCGACAGATCGTATTCAATTGAGGAACTGCTGATGGTGAAGTGAGCACGGTCTGGAGTAAACGATGGAAGACAAATATCCAACGAAATATAGTGGTAATAAATTCTCATAAACCGAGATTGTATATTTAGATGAAGAATTTTTTCAAAGTTTTCAATCACAAGTGTGTTCGTGACTCCGCATTTCACCAGTATTCTGAGAGAAAGTTCCCAGAATCGGTTCTGTAGAGGAGTTACTCCTGCCAGAATCTCGAGACTCATGTTATGCGTTGAGTGCATACAGCCGAGAGCTATACGCAGACAATGATATTGAATTCGTTCCAATTTTAGAAGGTGATTTTTAGCTGCTGAGAGAAAGCAGAAAGAGCCATACTCCAGAATAGATAGAATAGTTGTTTTATAAAGCGTTATGAGATCTCCCGGATGAGCTCCCCACCACGTGCCGCAAATCGAGCGGAGAAAGTTGACTCTTTTTTGACATTTTTGCTTCAAATACGTAATGTGGGTATTCCAAGTGCATTTTGAATCAAACCAGACACCAAGGTACTTGAAGGTCAATGATTGGGTAATGCTTCTGCCCAAAAGCTTAAGTTGCAATTGGGCTGGGAACCGCTTTCGAGTAAACACTACCAGTTCTGTTTTCTGCGGCGAGAATTCGATCCCTAAGTTCCTTGCCCAAGAAGACAAGTTATCTAGGGAATTTTGCAATGGTCTTTGCAAGTTTTCGGCATAGGGACCTCTGACGGAAACCACACCATCATCTGCAAGTTGTCTTAGCGTGCATTGTTCTGCCAAACAAAGATCAATATCTTTTACATAATAATTATAAAGAAGGGAGCTGAGACATGAGCCTTGGGGTAGACCCATATAACTATTTCTGGAAGTTGTCAGTTGTCCAAGGGTGAAGTTCATTCGATTTTCTGACAACAAATTGTACAAGAAGTTATTCAAAATTCCAGGAAGTCCACATCTGTCCAGATTGTCTGACAGAATTTCTATGGTAACCGAATCAAAAGCTCCCTTAATATCCAAGAATACTGAAGCCAACTGCTCCTTGTGCGCAAAGGCCAGTAGAATATCTGTAGAAAGCAACGCTAGACAATCGTTTGTTCCTTTGCTCTTGCGAAACCCAAATTGTGTACTTGATAGCAAATTATATGTCTCGATCCATTGATCGAGTCTTCGAAGGATCATTTTCTCCAACAATTTTCTAATGCACGAGAGCATAGCAATCGGACGGTATGAGTTATGGTCAGACGCTGGTTTGCCAGGCTTTTGAATTGCTATTACTTTGACCTGTCTCCATTCGGGTGGCACAAGGTTGTTTTCTAGTAGGGTATTGAATAAGTCTAGCAAGCGTCTTTTCGCGATATCGGGAAGATTTTTTAGAAGAACGAATTTAATCATATATATATAATTTAATTATAATCGGGTGAAGAGTTGTTCGATGAAAGAAGAGCCATAGAAAATTCCAGCATTGAGAATGGTCCGTCCAGAGGTCCACTGCTCGGAGACGTTTCTCGAAGAGTATGTTGGGCTGGAACTGAGTCTGGACAGACCTTTTTAGCGAAATCGAATATCCATCGGTTGGAGTATTCATCACTCTCGTTGGTAGATGAGCGGTTACGCATGTTGCGAGCTACCCTCCACAAGGTACGTATTGAGGTTTCACGAGAAAGACCTTCAATGAAAGTGCGCCAGTAACCGCGTTTTTTTGCATTAATTAATTGTTTCAGCTGTATTTCAAGCTTTGAATATTCCTCGAAGTGTGTGGATGTTCCATGTCTACGAAAAGCTTTGAAAGCATCAGATTTTTTCAAATACAATTTTGTGCATTCATCGTCCCAGCCAGGAGTGGCTGGTTTTCTTTTAAACGGAGCACTTGGAACTTTTCTTTTTTGTGCTTCCAGTGAGCTTTTATACATCAAATCGACAAAGAATCGATATTCTTCCAATGGTGGAAGTATATCTATTGATTCGACACCGATTGTTACCGCCGTTGCAAATTTTTGCCAGTCGATGTTCCTTGTTAGATCAAATGGAACTCGAGATGGTTCAGTGGATTGCGGGCTACACTTGATTGATATATTGATTGGCAAGTGATCGCTACCATGGGGATCATTGATGACCTTCCACTGACAATCTAATGATAGCGAGTTTGAGCACAAAGATAGATCGAGTCGGCTTTCCCGAGCCGGAGGTTTTGCAATTCGTGTCACTTCACCAGTGTTCAAGATAGTCAAGTTGAAATCGTCACATAAATCGTAAAAAATAGCCGCCCTAGCGTCATCATAAAGATCGCCCCACCCAGTACCATGGGAGTTCATGTCACCCAAAATTAGAACTGGGGTTGAGAGAATCGAAATAAGATTCCAAAGTTGACTACGGCTAATGGAAGTATTCGGGGGAACGTATACTGAAGCTATGCAGAGTTCTTTATTCTTTGCAGTAATTTGACAAGCGACGATTTCGACGTCTGATAGAGCTGGGAGAGGAATTTTATAGAAAGAGTAGCACTTTTTGATCCCTAAAAGTACTCCTCCATAGGAATCATCTCTATCCAGGCGAATAATATTAAAATCGTGAAGTTGAGTTCTGTGTCAGAAGAAAGCCATGTTTCGGAAAGAGCGAATATATCACAATCATAATTTTGAAGTAAAAATTTGAACGAGTCTAGTTTAGGCACTAGACTACGGCAGTTCCATTGTAGCACATTGATCATATCTTCTACTACGCTAGGGGAATTATCCATCGAATGATATGATTGATGCAAGGAGGGGCCATGAAGCAGTCAATTGCTTAAGATAAGACTTTAAAGATGGAAGCAAGGCAGAAATAAGGCTTCTGAGGGGGTCTTGAATTTTGAACGTGTTTAGTATGAAGTCCACAATGTCCGAAAAAGCTATCAATCCTCGATTAGACGCGAATTTTGTACGAGAAGATCGAGGAGCAGCGTTTTTATTTCTCTCTTCTCTGGGTAATGACGTAAAATCCTTGCTGCAACCAGGAACTGGCTGAGAAGGAGCCTTCGGATTCGTTTTTTTGCTACTATTACCCTTGGAATTAGACAATCTTCCGAGGGTCATTTTAGCTTTCTTACGGTGCACCATTGGTGAAGAGAGCTTTCTTTTTGATGATTCATCCTTTATTGAAGATTCTGGTGCAGCCGAAGTATGACCCTCATCAGAATCAGAGTCCGATTCTTGAGATGACAAAACCGAAAATTGGTTTTCATCTTGAGCGGCTGATGCGGTCTTTAGCATTTCACCATAAGTCCGCTTGGAGCGTCCAGCGATAGAACGCTTCACTTTATCGAAGTGCTGTTTGTACCTCGGGCACTCCTGTAGAGGGTGAGGATTCTCGCCACAGTGGATACATTTTTCCACTGTTTGTGTGCAAGAATCCTCACTATGTTTCTGGTCACATTTACCGCAACGAAATTTGTTGCCGCAGTGGCTAAACGAGTGTCCCAACTTTTTACAGTTGGTACAATTATAAACCCGTGGTACAAACAGGCGCACTGGGAAAAAAATATTTTCTACTTTCACATAGTTTGGGAGAACAGAACCTGCGAAAGTAATCCGAAAAGAGTGCGAGGGCTTATAAACTTTTTTGTTTTCTTCCAAAGATGCTGAATGCAGGTTTCTAACATCCAGGATCTTTACAAGATCACCTATCATCGAGTTTTTGAAAGAACCCGAAGCTTTTTTCAATTCATCGACACTCAGACTCGCGTCGGTTACTACGCCTTCTATCTCCACCTCTCGAGAAGGGATGTAGATGTGATATTCCCTGTTAAAAACTTCGTGGTCAACAATCTTGTTGGCCACATCAAAAGTCAGTGCTTCTACACGCAGTTTATCCGGTCTCTCTTTATGTATCGAGACGCCCGAAAATTGACGCAGCAAATCTCTTGAAATATCAAGAGTTCTCAACGATTTTCCCTTGGGCCGAAAGAAAACAGCCCATGGTCCCTTTGAGGTCGATTGATAATAGCGCGTCCGCGCAACAATGGCATCGGTAGATGTCATAACGGTTGCGCAAACACACACACACACGCACGCGCGCTCAAAAACTCAACTTAAAACTAACTTAGACTAATAATTAACTTAAATTTAAAAAAAATATATAAATATATATATCTCAAAAAAAAAAAATTCTTCCAAAAAAAAAACAAAATGCTAATTTGCGGTGTCCGAAGAACCTTGAACAACCCTATTCGAAGCTATACAACGCCGCACGCTACGAGGTAAACACAATAGCGTGACGGCAAAAGTTGTTGTTGATTATACTTCTCTATGATGAAATCGATGCCGCTGGAACCAATTCACAGATCGCCGGTCCGGCGTTGCCGGAGAGGTGCTGCTTCCTCGCTGTTCCGGGTATTAACGGCACTTATCTTGCCACGAACGGTCAAAGAAAAAAAACCAAAGGCACTTTGGCGGAGGGGAAAAAAACTTCACCAGCTTCGATTTGTAACAGAGACGCGAACAATAAGCGTCCGGCTCTTTCAACTATCGATTGAGGAATGGCATGGAAGTTAACGTACGGAAATGTAATGTTATAACATTCTCGAGGTCACTTTCACCCATTACTTCCCGCTACAAAATGTTTTCATCGAGCATTGAACGAGTCACTACAATAAAAGATCTCGGTGTATACCTGGATCACAAATTAAGATTCACAGCGCACGTATCCTTAACTATCGCCAAAGCTTTCTCGATGTTGGGATTCATACGTAGGAACACCATATCTTTCAAAGACGTGTACTGCCTGAAAACGTTATACTGCTCTATAGTTCGCAGTGTACTAGAATATGCCGTTCCAGCATGGGCGCCGTTCCATAACGTTCACATAAGGAGAATTGAGAGTGTACAAAAATGTTTCGTCCGCTACGCTCTCCGCCAGTTACCTTGGTCCGATCCTATACACCTCCCTGCCTAGGAAGATCGCTGCCAACTCCTTCATTTGCCAACGCTCAAAAAAAGGAGAATGATTCTACAACGACTTTTAATTTTTGACATAATCTCCAACAATATCGACTGTGCCGAACTACTTGGTAAAATTCATTTTCACGCGCCGTTAAGACAAACCCGACATATTGAGCTTCTCCGACTACAAACTCATCGGTCTCAATATGGACAGAACAACCCATTGGATATATGTTGCCGTTTATTCAACGAAGTTGATGACCAATTTGACTTTAACATGTCCAAAAATGTGTTTAGATTAGGAATCAGTTCATAAGTGTCTGTGCGGTGTTTTTAATCGAAGACTAAATACAAATACAAATAAATATGCACACAAATAATAAATAAGTGAATAAATAATCTGAAAACATTACATGACGATAACAGTTGTGCCAACTGTTACAAATTCACATATCACAAAGCAAAGTAAATATTACCTTAACATATCTACAATTTCGAAAAACCATGTCAATCCAACCCACTCGGCAAATCGAAACAATTATGGAAAGTGCAAATATTATGAGGTGTTGGCAATTAAGGGAAGAGAAGAATAAACCAAAACGTCACGCTTTTCTAAGCTCTCTCTCTCTCTCTCTCTCTCTCTCTCTCTCTCTCTCTCTCTCTCTCTCTCTCTCTCTCTCTCTCTCTCTCCCCCTCTCTCTAACAAAATATCACAACCTTCAGTTCACGCACGGCTGCCAGTCATGTTTGTTTCATCGTCGTTAAACTGGAAACAATTTTATTACGGAAATTATTGCTCTGCCGATAAATCAGAATGTGTACACTATCCAGGAAATGGAAATCTCTTCCAAGTGTTCTACGTGATTGAGACTAAGAAAACAATCGTCGTCGATTCGCCGCTTATTTGCTGATGGAACCTCATTCGATCTCGACAATTTTTTGGTTCTAAAACTTTACCCACTTAATCACTTCACGAGACCTTCCCCGTATTGGGAAATGATTGAACGCATCCCTCTCGCTATATCACTGCGTGGGTGGGAAAGGGGAAAGAGATTACACTAGCAAATTAACATTCAAATCCGTCGGGTGCGCCGAGTGGGAACCCAAATTGAGTTTCGTCGGTACAATCCCGGCTTTGGCTCGATTCTTAATATCTCATCCGGAAAACTCGAGTGGGATAAAACCGGGTTCGGTGGCCGCCGGCGCAGGTTGAGTCATCCCATTAAATATGCACCGTTTTAATTCGATTTTGAATAAATCATAGAATTGTGAATCACTTCCCGTCCCGTCTTTGTCTGTCTCGCCCTTCGCTTTATCTTTCACGGAGGTTAAATTTTCACAGCGATTTGCGGCCAAAAGTGGGGGAGGAAAATTTAATTTATCTCCTTCGATGGCAGCAAAGCCGAACCCCGATTGCGGTTGATAATGGCTTGGAAAGTGTAATTTGTTTTCGTTAATAAATATTTATACTGGAGAGCTCATTCCCCTTGGCTCCTTCGCTGCTCGTGGGCATTAATACTGGACAATGGAGTCCCTTCTGGGTTGGAATGGGGTGGATAAGGAAGCTACTGAAGGCTTTATTTCGTTTGGCGATGCTTTATGGACCAGGCAAAGCGTTTCGTGGGAATGCTTCTTCTCGTGGGAACGTGAACAGAACGAAAAAAGCCCGTCCCCAAGGTTGGATGTGCTCGGAATTGATTTGCTGGATTTTGATCAACGCATTGCGTGATGAAGGCCGGGACTCGAAAATGAAGAATCGTCACGGCCTTCAAAGTGACATTCTTCCCAAAACTCTCACTTAAAAAAAAAAGTTATGCGAAACCTTCAATATTTTACCACCAATTGAACAAAGTTTTCCAATCTAGTGACAAATTTTAAATTAAAAACAATACAACGATTCGAATCGACACAAAACCCCTCGCCGAATCGCTCCCAGTGAGCCTAACAATGACAGTTTCATTGTTCGCGTCTCGACTTGCGCGCCCAAGATATGCCCACCTTATGCTGCCGAGCATAAGAAAAGAGCAATCCAAGTCGTTCGTTGAGAAAGCCATTGTGTGGCTACCTCTTCACTTCGCCCCCTCGCCACCCCTGTACAAGACAATCCTGCCTCCGTAAGGCTGGCCATTTTTTCCGAAGCAATTTAGCTGAGGCTATGCTTCTCCCGAGCTGAAACGATATGCCTTTGTCCAGAGCTCGCTGGTGTTTGCACCCACCCAAAGAAGTCTATTTATGTTTGCAAGGCGCAATTGGAAGAAAAATTGTGAGTTGAAGCCTTTGTGTGCTTTTGTACACACGAGACGATGAGTACAGAGAGTCGTGGTTGGTTGTGTGTGGGAGTGTAAATTGCAACAAGTTGGAAAAAGTTTTCAATCAGTCAGCCGGTTCTGCGTGGGATGGATAGGAGTACGGGAATAAACTCTAGAAACTTCACCCGATGGAAAGGTACCACGTGCTATCGACACAGCAATACGAACATCCGTTTTAAATGCAAAGTGTCATTAGGCATATCTCTCTCCAACGAGAAAACTCAAAAAGCCATCATAAAGCGCGAGTGAAATATTTGAGTAATAAACTTGGCGAAAATTATTAAATGGTGCGACCGCAGCGAACTTGATCCCGAACGGGAGTCCTCTCTTCATGCAGAAGCACACCGAGCAGAAAAGCGGTCGGCAGGTAATCTTGCGGTTGGAAGGTGATTTCTTAGCTGCTCCGTGTCTTAGCTACACTAATGCCATGCAAATATTTGAATTCGTGCCTGATGTACGAGTGAAACGGTTCTAAATTAGCAAGCCTATGTAAACATGAAAAGGGGCGATATAACCCTATGGAAAATTGATTCCAGGTCAAGACGGCACAGGTAAGGAGCACTCGCGTTTATTTTTAGCGACAAGATTTGAATTTTAATGCAACATGGCTTTAAAATCGAGTGAGACTTGCATGGAGCGGTATCTTCCGGGCACATGGTATTGATGCCGCCCTTGCACCTTCAGATCTCGCAAAGGACTCTGTAAAATTCAGTGAAATGCATAACAAAGGTGGGCTACCTTGGATGCTTAGAAACTTTTCTCAATTCTATCAAAAACTACTATCGTAATTTTGACGTAGGACTACGTCTTTCATTTCTATACCGGGGTGTAAAATCAAAGTTTCGAAAACGAAAGCGTTACGCCGGAGACCGAGATTTTGAGCGTTAATAGCTCCTAAACAACTGAACGAAATGGTATGATAAACACTTCATTCGAAAGATAAAATGTCTACGCGTTCTATACTTGTTACTTTTTATCCAAAAACTTGTTTCAATAGTCTTAAAATTGCTTTCAAAACAGGCTATTGAAATCACCGATCGGCATATAAGCGAGCGCCACTCGGAAATCCACTCAGTTCTAATTGAACAGCGATTGGAGCATGTTGTCGCTGTTGTGGTGAAGCTCTTCGTTTATCATGAAAGCGCGGATGAACGGTGTCACCAAGAGCCTGTTTGTGCACCCTAGGCCAGAAGGGAATCCATCAGGAGGAGAGTGATGCCACTAACGGTTCCCCGGGAAGACATCGCTACACACACATACACGCGCAGAATTCTTCCCGTTTGGATGCCATTCAGCATTGAGAAAGTTCCGGAAAGATCTAATCATTTCTGGAAAATAATCTGCCAGTTCCTCTGGGAATTTAAAAATACATTCATGTGAAAGAGTTTATTTTAATGTTTTCTAACCATATAACACTGTGACCAAATACATTTGGTTTTGTGATTTTCAATCAATCGCAATTAACAGGATAGCTTCTGAAGATTATTTTTCCCCATCAGTAGGATATTTCCGTATCCAATATTGTATGCGCCCGCAATCGATTATTGCTCAGTCGCCGAATGTTCCGAGCTCAGAGAGTTCATTCCCCTCTAGTTTGCCTTCCAAATTGCCATCGTGAACCACGCCTTCTCTCGATTCAATCACGCACAAAAAGCATACTTAAGCGATATTCTGGTGGTGAGACGCATTCATTTTTCGTGAGGACATCGACAAGGCAACATTGTTGCTGAGGGTGCTGGACAGCGAAGGATCGAGATCTGCCCTGAAACGCAGTTTGTTTGAAACTGTGAGGGAGCACAGAGAAGCCGATTCTTCAGGAGAAGAGAAGATGACCATCGAAGCAGCCGCTACACACACACATACACGCACGGAATTCTTTCCGTTTGGATGCCATTCAGCATCGAGAAAGATCCGGAAAATAATCGATCAGTTCCTCTGGGAATTTAAAAATACATTCATGTGAAAGGGTTTATTTGAATGTTTTCTATCCATGTAACACTGTGACCAAATATGTTTCAATCAAGTGCTATTAACAGGTGGTTATCGAATTAGCATTAACCACTGGTGGGCTTCCAGTATCGAGGAAAATTTGGAAATATCTAATCGTTGCTGGAAAATAATCTGCCAGTTCCCCTTGGAATTGAAAATTACATTCAAGCGAAAGAGTTTATTTTAATGTTTTCTATCCATAAAATATCCATATAATACATTTGGGTTTGTGATTTGTTAATCAAGTACAGTTAGCAGGAAAGCTTCTGAAGATTATTCTTCAGAACAAGGTTTTTCGTATCCTATATTGGATGCATAAAACCTTGTGCCTCCAACGTAACGCTCTCGTTTTCTCGTCCCCCAAATATTCATTTATTGATTCATTTAGAATGGATTTAGATTCAACTTCAAACAAATGATCTCTAAATCAACGATAGTCCTACGTCACCCTTGCGGTTATACCATAGATATAACCCACTTCCTGTTTTATAGAATTGTTTGTTAACTATTACTCTTTCAAGCAATTAACAAGTTTTGCCATTTTCATTAGATTTTGTTTACTCCCCTACATTTCTTTAATGTGTGCAAATATACGTTGAGAAACATAGCCCAGCTCCAAAAAATTATATTAAAATCACTCAAAACATTTGAGTAACGCCTCGTTTCTTCATGTTATGAAAGTTAGAGCTGTGCAGTATTGTTAGCAATCGATATTGAATCGATGTAAACAAAGTGTGGTTTACATTGTATTAAAAACCGCATTAGAGAACGATTTTCTCAATTTTGTTTGAATAAAAAAACAAATTTGTTAAGTAAAAATAACAATTTTATGAGTCTTTATGATAGAGACAACATTTTTCATTGCATTTCAATCATATTTAGCTGGATTCAATTCATGAAACTTAAATCAAACATTTTATTTCAATGGCACGCAAAATAAAAATATAAAACAAGCATAAAAGCTCGAGAAAAAATCACCATTACACAATAACGGTAAAAATTGTAAGAGGTTGTATTTAGGACACGGCCGCATATTTTCGACGTAGAGCTTTTATTACATTATAGGATGCATCGAAATTTTACTATATTATGTAATATTAGGTGTACCGGTAATTTTCTATTCAGTTTTACAACATATAACGTAACTTGATTATTATTCCAGTGAATCAAATTTCCAGACATTCGTTGGAAAGCTACTGCTCATTGCACGTCTTTTTCAGTTTATGTCAAAAAGTTGAAGCGTAAACAACATAGTTTTTTGCCACTTCTAATATGTCGAATTTCGTACCAACGAGAGTGTTTTTGCGGAGAGTGTTACTTCATTACTTCAATATGAATAAAAAAGCTGCGGAAAGTCATCGCATTTTGGTGGAAGTTTAGGGTGACCATGCTCCAACTGAGCGAACGTGTCAGACATGTGGCCTGATTCTACGCGACATGTGGGGTGAGATGACAATTGTCACGTATATCGCGCAGTTCCACCAGGCGTATGCCGTGAGAATTCTCACTTAAATGAACTCTCACCGTATTCCTGCTCTCAAATCTACGTGGCGATTGTCACATGAACTGGGATTTCTAGGTGACAATCGTCGATATGTCTTAAGGTGTCGACATGGTGGTGCATAAAAACAAATGAAAAATGTAAGAGAAATAATAATCGTCGTTTTTGGTCTTAAACAATCGATAGTAATGGTATTGTATGTATAAATAAAATCAATTTATCTTCAATTTTCACAGTGCGAGTTACAAGTAGTTTAAAATTCTTGTGAAATCTGTTATCCCTCGATCGGATGAATAAGCACTACGGAAATAATTCCATTACATGAAATCAATTTATTGACGTAGAACTACGTCTTTCATTAAGGGTGCCAAATCAGGAAACAGGTCACGTTTTTATGAAATAAAGTTAACGTTAATAACAAAACCGCAAAACCGCGAACGGATTTTAGCGATTTACATACCAAACGAATCGGAAATTCCATAAGATTTGTTTAATATGCTATACATTAGAATCCCCTGGTTTGTAAATGGTTAAAATTCATGAAAACTCTAAGCGTTTCAGTTTTCCCATACATTTGTTCTGTCCATTTGTGTGCTTTCCCGAACAGAGCTATCAATAACGAGCAACTTATCGACGACCAACGAAGGGGAAATCGTAGGATTTGAAGTCTCCGTGAACAAAGGAAAAGTAGAAGAATGAAGGGGAATACTTGCCTAGAGTATAAACAGTGGATCTCGCTGAGGCAAACTTTAGAGGCGAATGAACTGTAAAGTTTAAAGCCTCTTAAAAACAAAGAAAGAAAGAAGAAGGCAAACTTTCATTCGGCATCGGACTGTTGAGTAATACAGTTCACTTTGCTTTCGCTGCGCTTCGATCTAAGATTGGACCCCACCAGTGGTAATCCAACTTGGATATCGTCGTTTGCTTTTTCTGTTCGTTATTCGTTATTCGAATAGTGTGGTTTTCTTCCCGCGTCATAAATTGGACGCTTCGCGTAGTTTGTGATGAGCAAGAAGAAGAGGAAGGCAGGGTCGAGCCCTGCAAAAAACGAACGCAATGCCAGGGGCAATGAAATTTCGAGGCAAGCGTCATCTAATGTTGCACGCGATGTTGGTGCAGTGAAAAGCGTTCGCGCTGAACCGAGCCTTGGCGAGTGTGACACCGCATTGAACAACAGCGAAGTAGGCGATTTCGGCGCGTCGGTCGAAAATGTAAACGCCGTTACCCAGGCATCAACCAAAATCAAGCTCCCCCCGCTGGGGGTGAAGGCGGTCGCTCTTGACAAACTCATCAGCGAATTCGCATCGATGGGTGTTACAGCAGAGTACAAGCTGTGTGGCATAATTCAGTCTTTTTCCAAGCAGTTAACATTGTTTCTTTTTCGTCATCATAAGGGCTTCCTTGGTTCCTTTGAGAATGCATCAAGGCATTAAACTGACGTTATGGAAGCAGGCGTTAAGGTTATGCTCCAAAAAAATATTTGGGGAATACCAAGCATCTTGAATGTCTTACTGAAATGTTATAAGTTATTTAGGTTCGCGTGCCAGTCGCAAAACTGCCTTCAACTAGGATTGCATTTGCGCTAATATTGATCAAAATGAATCATTGCTACTGTTTTCGAGGTTGTTGATATTAACAAAAAATATACTCTTTTTGATTAGTCACCAACAATGTAAATTTCGTTCTGGATTTTTTTATGTGATTAGGTTTCGCTTGCTAGTAGCAAAACTTCCTCCACTAAGGGTTACAGCTCCGCTTCTCTCGAGCATGAGAAAGTAATGCAACTTTTTTTGAGGCCAGTAATATTCACAGAAGCGTTTTTTTAGAATAGCGCAAAATGATGAGAAGTGTTTATATTCCTAGTAGTTTCAAGCCACCAATGTATGGCTCTGTATGCATGCTATGGCAAACGCTTGTTTGGCGCTTGGTTCACGTTATACGAACGATGCCTAGAGTTAGATTCCACTGAGGCAATCCTAAATAACATGTAGCATGATGTTTGATACTTGTAAGTCTTGTCATTGTTCTTTCCATGCGGTGCCAAAAATATATTGATGTAGTTATGAGATGTGGAATAATGGTGCTGGTGCAACATGTATATAATCGACTGTTGCCGAGTCTATGTCAATTGCGAAAACAGCCACTGGAATAGCATTCGAGGTAAATTTTCAATGCAATGACATGAAATAAATTGCGACATACGATCAGCTAGTGTATTGTTTTACGAGAACAAGAATGAATCATCAATCAATTATCGTCAACTGATTCTACAATCATTCGCTATCCAACTCTTGACGAGTAAAGTTCAGTGTCGTTATTGTGCGTTGCCACTTTTACTATTGTGCGATTGGTATAGTGTACGAGTGAAGGTCATTGCTGTCCGCTTTCGAATTGACCTTTTGTGAAGTGGAACAAAGGAAGCAGCGCTCTTGCAGCTTGCAGCCCTTGGCGGTTGTTGAACATCGGCATAACGGGATCGCCATCGTGTGGCTGTCGTTAACGGGAATTATCATCACGTGACCGTGTGAACTATTCTTGCGCTATTGTGTTGATCCATAGCGCGTAGCCTCTGTCTCTCCCTGGTTAGGGCATTAGAGCGCAGTATCGGAACTACTTTTATATTAAGGTACACATATTTAATATTAATATTATTATTCAACTCATTTGTTCATTGTTTAATATTATTATCATAATTTATTTTTGTTTTGTTATTTTTTTTTTCTCGAGATTATTGTTAAAATCAATAATATATTAGAAATAAGACAGAAATTTTTGTAAAATAGAGGATAGTGGAGGATCTCCAGAGATGGAGATCTCCGATAATGAATCCCATTTAAGATCTGGGAAAAAACATAAACGAGTCCCTCAAAAAGAAGATAATTCTTCTGGGGACGAATCTGCTCATCCTTCCAAGCCCCCCTCTAAGAAAATAGCAAGCCTCCCTTCTGAACCCACTGTTACTTCCACTCCCCCTCTCCCATCATCGATTTCGCTTCCCCCTTCTGATGTTTCAGATCCAACCCAATCCTCGTCCTCGTCCTCGTCCTCGTCTTCTCCCTCTGTTGTTTCCGCTCCACGTGTCAGAGTTTATCCAGAAGATGCACCTGGAACTGGCCCGTGGGTTGTTTTCCTCCGGCCAAAACCAAAAGGAAAAAGCCTTAACGTGATTCAGATCATGAAAGATCTGGCCAGATACTCTTCTGTATCTGAAATTCGCAGGGTTAGACCGAACAAATTGCGGGTTGTCGTGAATGAACGGAAACACGCAAACGAGATTGTTGCTGACCAACACTTCACTCTCGAATATAGAACATTTATACCCTCCCATAACGTAGAAATTGAGGGGGTGATAACTGAAACGGGTCTGACGAGCGAACAAATAAAAAAAGAAGGAAAAGGCAAATTCAAGAAGCTTCCCTCAATGGAAGTAAAGATCTTGGACTGTCGCCAACTCGGGAAACTCTCCCATGATGGGGACCAAACTAAATTTACGCCGTCAGACTCGTTTCGAGTCACCTTTGCTGGTGCCGCCCTCCCTGACTACGTTATGGTGGACAAATTGAGACTACCTGTGCGACTCTTCGTGCCAAAGCCCATGACTTGCAACAAATGCAAGTCAGTTGGTCACACTTCAGATTATTGTGCCAACAAGGAGCGCTGTGCCACTTGCGGAGAGCAACATGAGGGGAAATCCTGCAGTGCGACTGAGCATAAGTGTCCATATTGCGGAGGATCCCCACACGCGCTCTCAGCTTGTGAAACTTACAAGAGTCGCTGGGAGAAACAGAAGCGCTCTTTAAAGGAACGCTCGAAGCGCACTTTTGCGGATATTTTAAAGGGCGCTTCTCCACTGGCCCAACAACAACAACAACCAATCTCAACACACAATACAATATCTTTTCCACGTTGCCAGTTGATGAAATGGAAACGGACACAGCTAGCGGGGGCACACCGTTTATTTTCAAAGGGAATCCCCGGCGCAAAAATGTGACCACTCCCAAATTTCAAGAACAAGTCCCCCCGGTGATACCCCCAGTTAGCTTGCCTAAAAAATCGAGTGCAGCGGACAAGCAAAATCAAGTTCCTCCTGGCTTCCGTGGGAATAGTTCACCTTCGAACGACCCAGCACTCGAGGGGATATCAAAAACCCCAACTGTCCCTATTTTTCCGTCCAGCTCAACTTCCCAATCGGGATTTATAAAGTTGTCTGACCTTTTGGATCAAATCTTCAAGTGTTTTAATGTTTCCGACTCCATCAGAACCCTTGTCATCTCAATGCTTCCAGTATTAAAGACAATTTTACAGCAATTGATGCAAACATGGCCCCTCCTTGCAATGATTATCTCTCTTGATGTCTAATTTAGATAGAGAGGTCGGAGATATCACTGTTTTTCAGTGGAATTGTCGTAGTCTTATCCCTAAATTGGATACATTCAAATTTTTAATTCATAACTTCAATTGTGATGTTTTTGCTCTGTCCGAAACTTGGCTTTCTTCGCGAGATGATATCTCTTTCCACGATTTTAATATTATACGCTTGGACCGCGATGACAGATACGGAGGGGTACTATTGGGGATCAATAAGTGCCACTCATTTTTTCGAATTGACCTTCCACCTATTGGAGGGATCGAATCTGTTGCTTGTCATGCAAACATCAGAGGCAAAGACCTCTGTATTGTCAGCTTGTATTGGCCTCCGAGAGCTGCGGTTAGCCGCAAACAACTTGATGACATGTGCTCACTCCTTCCTGAGCCACGATTGATCTTGGGAGACTTCAACTCTCACGGAACTGCCTGGGGGGAACAGTACGACGACAATCTTCATTGTTGATATATGATCTTTGTAACAGCTTCAATATGACACTTTTGAACACTGGGGAAACAACACGTGTACCTAAACCTCCTGCTAACCCAAGTGCTCTTGACCTCTCGCTTTGCTCGAATTCACTATCGTTAGATTGCAAGTGGAATGTAATCCAGGACCCCAACGGTAGTGATCACTTGCCAATCAAAATTTCCATCACCATTGGGTCGAATTCTTCTGAATCTATAAACATGGCATATGACCTCACAAGACACATTGACTGGAAAAAATATGCGGACGCGATTGCTCTAGCCATCAATTCCAGAGAAGGTTTACCTCCATTGGAGGAGTATAACTTCCTTTCTCGTTTGATCTATGACAGCGCGGTTCGCGCTCAAACGAAACCCATCCCAGGTTCCACTATTCGTCGAAGGCCTCCCAATCTATGGTGGGATAGCATATGTTCCAAGCTTTATGTAGAAAAATCGAATGCATTTAAAGCTTTTCGGAAACGTGGAACCCCTGAAAATTTTCAGACGTATTTGGACCTTGAAAATCAATTTAAAAACTTGATCAAAGGGAAAAAACATGCTTATTGGCGAAATTTCGTGGGAGGTTTGTCACGAGAAACGTCAATGAAAAAATTATGGAAAGTGGCTCGAAACATGAGAAATCGCTCTTCAACGAATGAAAGCGAAGAATATTCACATCGATGGATTTTGAATTTTGCACGGAAGGTTTGTCCTGATTCCGCTCCTGTGCAAAAAATTGTTCGAGATATACCACAAGATAGGTGCGATCTTGATTCCGAGTTTTCGATGGTAGAATTCTTTCTTGCTCTCCTTTCATGTAACAATTCTGCTCCGGGATCGGATAGAATTAAGTTCAACTTGCTGAAAAACCTCCCTGATGTGGCGAAACATCGCTTGTTGAACTTATTCAATTGGTTTCTGGAGCATAATATTGTTCCAGATGATTGGAGACAAGTACGAGTTATAGCTATTCAAAAACCCGGAAAACCCGCGTCCGACTTCAATTCGTACCGCCCAATAGCAATGCTGTCTTGTATACAAGGGCAAGGGGACGAATGATTGTCTTGCGTTGCTTTCTTCAGAAATTCAAATGGCTTACGCCGAAAAAAAACAAATGGCTTCAGTATTCTTGGACATAAAGGGGGCCTTCGATTCTGTTTCAATAGAGGTTTTGTCGGACAAATTACACTCTCGGGGTCTGCCGCCTCTATTGAATAATATGTTATATAACTTGCTTTGTGAGAAACATTTGAACTTTTCTCACGGAGATTCGGCAGTAAGTCGGTTCTCTTACATGGGCCTCCCCCAGGGCTCATGTTTAAGCCCCCTTTTGTACAACTTCTATGTAAGCGACATCGACAATTGCCTTACACAAAATTGCAGCCTAAGACAACTTGCAGATGATGGAGTGGTGTCTGTCGTAGGATCAAACGAATCCGACCTGCAAGGACCCTTACAAGATACTTTGAACAATTTTTCAACCTGGGCCATTGGGCTAGGGATCGAATTCTCCACGGAGAAAACAGAGATGGTGGTTTTTTCTAGGAAGCATAGACCAGCAAAACCAAAGCTTCAACTTTTGGGAAAACCGATCACTCATGCTATGTCATTCAAGTATCTTGGGGTCTGGTTCGACTCCAAATGTACTTGGGGGGCCCATATTAGGTATCTGAGTAAAAAATGTCAACAAAGAATAAACTTTCTCCGTACAATTACCGGCACCTGGTGGGGAGCCCATCCCGAAGATCTTATAATGTTGTATCGAACAACTATTCTCTCAGTGATGGAGTATGGCAGTTTCTGTTTTCAATCAGCTGCCAAAACACACCTCATTAAACTCGAGCGAATTCAGTATCTTTGTCTCCGTATTACGTTGGGATGTATGCCCTCAACGCATACCATGAGTCTCGAGGTTTTGGCAGGCGTACTCCCACTAAAAGATCGCTTCAATTTATTATCTCTTCGGTTCCTCATCCGGTGTAAGGTTATGAATCCATTGGTGATCGGAAATTTTGAGCAATTGATCGAGCTAACTTTTCATTCTGGATTCATGAGTTCATATCATGAATTCACCTCTATGCAGGTTGTTCCTTCTTCGTATATTCCAAACCGTGTTTGTTTTCCTGACTACATCAATTCCTCTGTACATTTCGATCTGTTCATGAAGGAGAAAATCCATGAAAATCCAGATTATCTTAGATCGGGGTTCGTTCCTACAATCTTCAATGCAAAGTATGGGCGTATCAATTGTGATAATATATACTTTACTGATGGGTCCTCTATGAATGAGTCCACAGGATTTGGAGTGTTCAACGTATTTTTTAGCACCTCACACAGTCTTCAGAATCCTTGCTCGGTATATATTGCTGGATTGGCAGCGATATACTGGGCGCTGGACAGCGTCGCCTCACGACCTGTTGAACACTATTACATTGTAACGGATAGTCTTAGCTCTGTCGAAGCTATCCGTTCAGTGAGGCCGGAAAAGCACTCGCCGTACTTCCTTGAGAGAATACGAGAAAATTTGAGTGCTTTATCCAGACGCTGTTATGTCATTACCTTTGTCTGGGTCCCTTCACATTGCTCAATTCCGGGTAATGAGAGGGCTGACTCATTGGCAAAGGTAGGTGCAATTGAAGGCGATATATATCAGCGCCAAATCGCCTTCAATGAATTTTATTCTTTAGTTCGCAAAAATACCATCGCTAACTGGCAACGCAAGTGGAATGAAGATGAATTGGGCCGGTGGTTTCACTCGATTATCCCAAAGGTTAGCCTCAAACCGTGGTTCAAAAGTCTGGACTTGAGTCGGGACTTTATTCGCACCTTCTCCCGACTCATGTCCAATCACTGTTCGTTAGATGCACTACTCTTCCGTTTCAATCTTGCCAGCAGCAATCTCTGCGTTTGTGGCCAAGGTTATCACGACATCGAGCACATTGTTTGGTCGTGCGAGGTGTATCTGGTCGCCAGATCGAATTTAGAAAACTCCCTTCGGGCCCGAGGAAGACAGCCCAATGTGCCGGTGAGAGATGTGTTGGCTCGGTTAGACCTTGATTACATGTCCCATATATATGTTTTCCTTAAAGCTATAGATCTTCGTGTGTGATTGTCCCTACATCCTTATACCCTCCTTTCCTTCCTTTGCGGGTAATTCGTCCCCTTGCTATAAATAGTAGAATAAGTTGAAATGTAAATAAACTATAGATATACGAATAGATTTAAGAATTGAGTGCTCATCAACATTGTTACAATTTCCTTATATCCCATCCTTCTCCTAAAAATATGTCACCCTTCTAAACTCGAGTACACCGCGAGTAATCGGTTTTCCACCTTACTAACCATAGATGTAAGAAAATTGTTTATATATATATAGTTTTAAAAATATATTTAAGAATTCGGCTCCTTTAAACTTAAGTAACTGAGCCTGTAAAAATAAACGAATTAATAAAAAAAAACTGATTCTACAATGAAAAAACTATTTTAGAGATTATTCTACTAAGCAGTTGTTTCGAAAATTTCACAGCATTATACAATAATATCCGAAGGTATAAACAAGCGATTTATATAAAATAACAGCGTAGTTCTACGTCAACAATGCGGTCGTGTCATGGACACAACCTCCTATAATTGTTTTCTCTTAAATATATCTGTTACATGGATCTTGGGTTTCATCTATCTAGCTGCGAGTCATCACCACAGAACTACATATCCATTCCAGAAGCCGTTGTAAACGCCGTCGCCAGAGCCAGAGCAAATATCTAACCTCTCTGAGCGAAACAATGAAATTCTAGGATGCCAGATGTTTTTGACGTAGAACTACGTCTTTCAGGAAGGGTGCCAAATCAGAAAACAGGTCACGTTTTTATGAAATAAAGTTAACATTTATAACTATTTCTACTGTGAACGAATTCTCATGATTTGCACACCAATCGAATCGGAAATTCTCTAAGATTTGTTTTATATGCTATACAATACAATTCGCTAATCTCTAAACGGTTTAAATTCATGAAAACTGGAAGAACTTCCTTTTGTCCCATACATTTGTTCTGCCGATTTGTATGCCAACCCTACCCGTATTTCGAAAGCATATAACTCGAACATTTCTTAACAGATCCGAAAGATATTTGCATCAATCGATAGGAAATATTTCTACGCGTCTATCACAATTAATAAAATGTAATTTTTCATGAGATGAACAATTGAATAACTGTAAAATGTCAAGCGTTATCTAAATGCCCTAACTGCCAACTTTTGATTGGCCCGATTTGCTGTTTCCCCAACACAGACTTCAAAATCAATGTACCTGTGGAAATCCGCTTTGGAAATATACATGCAAGTCGGGGATATTTTTGTTCCCACCGAGCTGTGTTTCCCTAACACGGACTTCAAAATTAATGTGCCTGGGGGAATCCGCTTTGCAAATACATGCAAGTCGGGGGTATTTTTTGGTGTTGAGTACTTTTGTACTCGCTTGCCGTTGTGCAGACCGGAATATGTTTCTTTAAAACGTACTCTTAAAATGATGCTTAAAATGATGCCTGGGAAAATCTTCAATTCGGATACTAGAGGTGAATGAAATTTCGCGGTTCGAGAATTACGTAAATATGAGATGTGCAATAATTTCAGAAGGAAATGTAAACTACAATGATCGTTACACATTTCTTCCGTTCACATATTTTGGTAGTCCTAGGCATCATATCAAACGTAAAAGGACGTTATCAAATTTATTTGTAACGAAGAACATAATCTTTTACAAAAATTTCGATGCATTCTAAAATAATATTCGAAGTGGTGAACAAGTGGATTGCATAATATAATTGCGTAGTTCTACGTCGAAAATATGCGGTCGTGTCCTAGATACAACACCTTACAATTTTTTTTTCTGAAATATATGCGATAAAAATCTGAAATATCTGTAAATATGTGCTAATGTCTACAAAACTGGCAGGCTTCGTTTGTCATTTGGAACCAATAATGTTTTGTCACTATTTTAAAGAGCCTGCAACCGGAATAAAAGGTTGTGACAAAAGTAAAATTCGTGAACATATGTGTGAATGTGACATCTCTGATCAGATTTGGCAACCAGCAGAATGATTTGCATCGAATCGTTACTGGCGATGAAATGTGGGTCCATTACGACAATCCTAAACGTCGGGCAACGTATGGCTACCCCGACCATGCATTAACATCAACGACCGCGCGGAATATTCACAGCCAGAAGGTTATGCTGTCTATTTGGTGGGACCAGCTGGGTGTGGTGTACTATGAGCTGCTAAAATTGAATGAAACCATTACGGCGGACCTCTACCGACGACAATTGATGCGTTTGAGCCGTGCACTGAAGGAAAAACGGACACAATACGAGCAAAGACATGATAAAGTTATTTTGCAGCACGACAATGCTCGGTCGCATGTCACGAAACCGGTCAAAACATATTTAGAAACGCTGAAATGGGAGGTTCTATCCCACCCGCCGTATTCTCCAAACATTGCTCCGTCCGATTACTACCATTTTCGATCGATGCAACATGGCCTGGTTGACCAGCACTTCTCCAATTTTGATGAAGTCAAAAATTAAATCGATTCGTGGTTAGCCCACAAACCGGCTGATTATTTCCGCAAAGGGATTAGTGAATTGCCAGAAAGATGGGAAAAAGTGGTGACTAGCGATGGGCAATACTTTGAATATTAAATTAGTAACCATTTTTGCAGAATAAAGCATTAATCTTTGTTCTTCTATGTTCTTCGTTACAAATAAATTTGATGAACGTCTTTTTACGTTTGATATGATGCCTATGACTACCAAAATATGTGAACGGAAGAATTGTCAAACGATCATTGTATTTTACATTTCCCTCTGAAATTATTGCACATCTCATGTTTACGTAGTTCTCGAACCGCGAAAGTTCATTCACCTCTAGTATCTGAAATGACGATTTTCCAGTTTAAGAACCCCTCGTAGACTGCAGACTTTTGTCGACTGATAGATTGGTCGGACGATTTTGGCATCCAACATACGTGCCGTGCGAATCACTAAGAATGGGATGCACCCAATACTCTCTGAATCTTTTTTGACGTGGAACTACGTCTTTCATTAAGGGTGCCAAATCAGAAAATAGGTCACGTTTTTATGAAATAAAGATAACGTTAATAACTATTTTTGCCGCAAACGGATTTTACTGACTTATATACCAAACGAATAGAAAATTCCCTAAGATTTTTTTGATAGGATATACATTACAATCGCATAGTCTGTTGTGGTTTAAATTGATGGAAATTGGAAGAAATTCCATTTTCTCATACATTTGTTCTGTCCATTTGTGTGCTTTTCCGAACAGAGCTGTCAATAACGAGCAATCGTCGAGCAACGAAGGGGAAATCGTAAGATGTAAAGTCTCCGTGAACAAAGGAAAAGAAGAAGAACGAAGGGGAATATTCGCCTAGAGTATAAATAGTGGATCTCGCTGAGGCAAACTTTCATTCTTCGTGAGGAAATCGACTTAACAACATCGTTGCTGGGCGAGCTGGACGGCGAGGGATCGAATGCCTTTCTCAAGGCAATGTGGGTGGAGGAGTAATATGATGGATAAAGTAAAGTTTTCCAAGGGTCTTTTTGAAGGTTAGAGGCGAATGAACTGAAGAAATTTAAAATTTCAAGCAAGGAAGGAAGGCAAAGCTTCAGTATCGTTCTGTATTCAAAGCAATGAATATCGCTTGTTCTCCCTTGTTTTGCGTCATCGCATGTCTTCGTTTCGAATTAAGCCGTGGGTGTTAGTAATGAATCTCTGCTGAGGCAAATATTAGCCCTTTTTCGAGCTATTAAACTTAGTTTGTTTTCTGTCATCAATGCATTGAACTGACGCTATGGTGAAGAAGTTGTTAATGTTGTTCACCAAAAAAATATTTGGGGAATACCAAGTTATGCAATAAGTTATATTATGTTATGAATTTATTTGGGCTCGCGTGCCAGTCGCAAAACTGCTTTGAACTAGGATTGCATTTGCGCTAATCTTGATCATAATCAAGCAGTGCTACTCTTTTCGAGGTTGTTGAGATTAACAGATAGAGTTTATTTCGTTGAATTAATCACCAAGAAAGTAAATGTCGATCTGGAATTTTGCATGTGATTTGGTTTCGCTTGCCAGTAGCAAAACATTCTCCAGCTGCGGTTGTCTTGAGCAAGTATTGTTCTGCGAGCACAAGAATGAATCATCAAGCAATTATCGTCAAATGATTCTACAATTAGAAAAAAACATTTCAGGGCGACTAAACTGGTAGAATGGTTATTTAGAAATCTTCGTTACATTATAGAATAATATCCGCAGTTATAAACAAGCGACTTGGATTAAACCACAGCGTAGTTCTACGTCAACAATGCGGTCGTGTCTTGAACACAACCTCCTATAATTTTTTGATTTTCCTTCACCGTTCTCTTCTCCGTTTTCAAACACAAATTAAATACACAGTCTTTCGAGAATATTCGGCCGACAGTTGGCTAGTGTGCGCACTTTTGACCAACCCGACAATTTGATGGGCTTTTATTTTTATCACCACATATTTGCACAATTAAAAAAATTTCTAGTTTCGTTTCAATAGATGCATACAAAAATTATGGCATGAACAGTACAATTATACGAAAACAATCAAAGGAATCAAAAATTTTCATTCGTTCATCCCTGTATTGAAAAATATAATCTAAGTAAAACTGTATTCCAATTACCGTTCTGAATCATATTTCGGACAACATCATATTTCGGACACTTTGTTCTAATATCGTGAAATGCTTCACGCACTGATGATATAACTATAAATTTAATATCACAATTGCTTCTTTAGAGTGATCCCTTTGTTTCACTATCACTTCATTTGAGAATAACATGTGAATTAATAGTAAGAAAAAATTCAACAGTACCACTCATTATCGTTTGTGTTTGACGTTTGTTTTGCGTGAGCACGTATAATTTATAATTTATAAATATCATTCTCATCATCATTAACAGTTTACTGTGATTACTTGGTAGGTGTTTCACAGTTGACTATAGAATATAATCAAGTGTAATGTAATTTTCGTCCATAAAATTACAAAATAAAGTTTCCGAAATTGGAATTCAATCTGTCCGAAATTTAATTTAGTGTCCGAAGTTTTATTCTTATTCGCTTCATTTAAAAAGCATTTTATTCGGTGATTTTATTGTGTTTTCAATCAAATAGGTACCAAAGTAGAAAGCTTGACAGCATATTGAACTAATTTATTGAAAATATCTACCAAATAATACCTGTGCATAAAGTTTAGATCTGTTTTCTGCATCATATGCCTTAAGCGTCCGAAATATGATTCGGAACGGTATACAGTGGTAGACATTCGTTTAGCCGCACCCTATTTTCCTCAATATTTTTAAAAATAAGTCAATTCTTTGTACAGTTTTGCTCATAAAAGACGATTATTTCATTTCATTTCGATAAATCTCAATAAAAGAAAATTTGTGCGGCAAATTTCGAGTCCAATCGGTAGCAAATATTTAGTATGTCCACCTCCATTTCGGATCACTTTGAAAACTCGTTTTAGCATCGAGTCAGACAGCTTTTAAAGTGTTGCCATATTGATTATAGCCCAACATTCCTGAATTACTGCCTTGAGACTGGAAATGTTGTCAAATTGACATCCGTTTGCATAGACCATCTCGGCCAAGATACTCCATAGGTTCTCTATGGGATTGCAATCGACTGCCAGCAGGTCATTCAAGAAGCGGAATGTCCCTCTCGGCAAACCATGCCTTCGATTGCTTGGAAACGTGGATCTATGCATAATCCTGCTGAAAAAACGACATCCTCGGTAGCGTTATTCTCAATATGGCCAATCAAAACGTCCTCCAGTAATTGAAGATACTTTTCGGAGTTAATTCGGGAGAAAATGAAACAAATAAGAAACTTGCTCTGATAGGAAACGGCTCCCCACACTGTCAAACTTCCGCCCCCAAAGTTTCGCTTCGATCTCACGACATGCCGTTGACTTAAATTGTACCAATAGCAACTGTAACAGTCCGGACCATCCAAATTGAACTTTTTTCGCCGGAAAATACAACATTTCTCCATTCTAGTTTCCATTCCATGTATTGCCGGGCGAAAATGAGATGGTTCTGCCTATGGGTGGCGGTCAGTTTCGGCCTCCCTTAAGGTTTCTTCCCCATGATGTTTGGTGACTCATTCAAGATGCGCTCAATATGCCTCTTCGTTACTGGAACAACCGATTCTGCCTTAATGTATGAGCAGGACATCGTTTCCTGGTTGCTTCGTGTCTTATTTGACCTTTAAGACGCAATGTAACTTTGTTGTTCCCATTTGTTGGTCGTTATATCCCATATTTCTGGCACTATATAAAGAAATTTCGTACCACTTTCTCAGATAGACCAATTTTTGTTACGATCGAGCGGTTAGAAAACTTTTGTTCACTGAATATCTTTATTATTTTCCACCCCTCTTCCGTCAATAGAATACCTTTCGCCATTCCTTTTAATTCTACGTAAATCACTAATCTGACCAACTTTTTACGTTGCACATCTAATATTTATCTTGTAAGTTGAACATTCCCAAGTATTTTTTTTTTTCAAAAAACACAGATAAAGGCTTGGTGATTATACGAAAACTCAATTTTTATGCGCTGCGGCTAAATGAATGTCTCGGGAAAAAAAGACGTTTGAATGTTTATATCCACCGATGCCGCCTTGCGTGTGTGTGTGTGTGTGTGTGTGTGTGTGTGTGTGATTGTGACGCACGTTCGTTCAATAAAAGTGACTTAAATATACCATCACTACAGCAAATAAGTATCCCGATAAAAAGAACATTCCTAGTTGTTTTGTAAGTGTTTCAAGTTTTTTTTTCAAGTGCGGCAAAATGAATGTCTATCACTGTATAAGAATGATGCAGCAATGATAAATATTGTCAAAGGGTGTATGTAAATAGAAACTTTAGTGTGTTGATTGTAGTAATTCATGCTCGTTTGACAAGTTTCGACAATTCAAAATTAATATTCAATAATAATAACAGTCACGTCCTTGCTTTCCCACGTTTGAATGGCCGGATTAGTGATTCATTCTGATTATCATGTCAACGACTATTGCAAGTGGAGAGATGTAAATAACAACATTCGTAAAATATTCGTGTAAAATACTGTGGCAATTTTTTTTTTTTCCCCCAAAATATATTTTTTATTAAGGCACATGTGGCGTTAGCCTGACGGGGCCGGGAGTCCAATATTTTGTCAAATTTTGTCTTACAACTATGTTAGTAATATGTAACCGATTACTCGCGGTTGGCTCGAGGTTAGTATTACAAGTGTTCTCATAATTGGTATGTCGCAGTCTTCGATGCTCTGTACGTGTGCCCGACACGGGATACTTCCTATTGGGATGCAGCTGACCATTAATCAGCAACGCCCCCCTAGTCTGTACCCTATATCTAGCGTGGTGCGTCTTTCTCGACTCCAGGAATCCAGGATAGAATGGTCACTAGCCGGCGCAATCATCAGCTCGTGTAGAGTTGTCAGGAGCGGTACAACCTTTGGCTCTTGTTGAATGATCAGTGGACTGCACAACCTTTGGCCCGTGCATCTGTAAAGAGTGTGTGTATGTATTGCCGCGACTAAGTAAAAGTTTATCGTTTGGATAGGAGGGATATGAAACGGGGACACAACGAAGGAAACATCATTAAACGTTGACATCGGCGTTTCTGAGGAACAGACACGCTGCACGCTGAGACAACTTGCAGACGATGGAGTTATTTCCATCACGGGTACTAATCCCGTCGCTCTGCAAAAGTCGTTGCAAGATACCATGAACAATCTGTTCACGTGGGCCCTCAAGCTGGGTATCGAATTCTCTACGGAGAAAACTGAAATGGTCGTTTTTTCTAGGAAGCACGAACCCGCCCAATTCCAGCTTCACCTATCCGGCAAAACGATCCAACACTCTATGTTTTTCAAATACCTGGGTGTATATTTTGATTCTAAATGTACCTGGGGGAGACACATTGCGTATTTGAAACAGAAATGCCAGCAAAGAATCAATTTTCTCCAAACAATAACCGGAACATGGTGGGGTGCCCATCCAGGAGACCTCATTCAGTTGTACAAAACAACGATATTGTCAGTGTTAGAATATGGCAGTTTTTGCTTCCGATCAGCTGCCAGGATTCATATTCTCAAGCTGGAGAGAATACAATATCGTTGCTTGCGTATAGCCATGGGGTGTTTGCATTCGACACATACGATGAGTCTCGAAGTTTTGGCAGGAGTACCCCCGCTTACTCTTCGGTTCACAGAATTATCCTACAGATTTCTCATCCGTTGCAAGATCATGAATCCATTGGTGATTGATAACTTCGAAAATCTACTCCAACTGACTCCTCAGTCAAGTTTTATGTCTCTATACCATGAGTACCTTACCCATGAAGTGCACCCTTCACCGGGCATCTCCAACCAAGTTTGCTTCCCATACTTTTGCAATTCCTCTGTCATTTTTGATCTGTCCATGCGACAAAAAATCCATGGAATACCAGATCACCTACGCTCCAATGTTATTCCGTCGATATTTTCGGAAAAATATGGGAAAGTTGGATCTGATAAAATGTTCTTTACTGACGGTTCATACATAAACGGGTCCACTGGCTTCGGCATCTTCAATGAAAATTCCAGTGCCTCTTTCAAACTCAAAGATCCTTGTTCCGTGTATGTCGCAGAAATGGGTGCGATATACTATGCTCTAGGGATCATTGAAACACTGCCCATCGACCATTATTTTATTTTTTCAGACAGTCTCAGTTGAGAGGCAATCCGCTCAATGAAGGTTGATAAACGCTCATCTTATTTCCTAACTAGGATAAGACAACTATTGAGTGTTTTGGTCGAAGAATTATTCAAGATTACCTTAGCACGGGTTCCCTCTCATTGTTCGATTCCGGGGAATGAGAAAGCGGACTCGCTAGCTAAGGTGGGCGCTTCAGAAGGCACACTTTTTGAAAGGCAAATTGCCTATAATGAATTTTTTCACATTCCTCGTCAGGACACACTCGTTAGTTGGCAGCGCATGTGGAGTGAAGATGAATTCGGTCGTTGGTTACACAAGATTATCCCTAAGGTCTCGACGAGTGCATGGTTCAAGGGATTGAATGTAGGTCATGATTTCATTCGCGTGATA
The DNA here is from genome assembly GCF_029784135.1 of Toxorhynchites rutilus septentrionalis. Lineage (NCBI taxonomy): Eukaryota > Metazoa > Arthropoda > Insecta > Diptera > Culicidae > Toxorhynchites > Toxorhynchites rutilus. The sequence continues at coordinate 54,825,768 of NC_073745.1, forward strand.
TCTCGGCTTATGTCCAATCACTACAACCTAAACGCGCATCTCTATCGCATTGGGCTCGCAGCAAACAATCTTTGTGATTGTGGCGATGGCTACCACGACATCGAGCATGTTGTCTGGTCGTGTATCCGGTTCCATGCTGCTCGCTCTCAGCTCTCTAGGGGACTGAGAGCAAAAGGCAGACAATCGGATATCCCCGTCCGGGATATCTTAGGTAGCCGGGATCCTGATCTTCTGCTTCATCTACTGTGGCAATAAATGCGGAATAATGTGACAATAAATCCTAAAAACGCCTGCGAGGAATAAACTTTATGACTTCTCGTGCGAAACAATCTTCAGGATCGACCTATATACTGATGTGTGCGTCGAACTCTGCAGTTTGAAATTTGGATATGGCTTCTTAGTCTGTAATTTGTCATTTTATTAAAATGTGTATTACAATAGCTTGTGCTTGTGCTTTAGTAGTCACACACACATTAACATGTCAGAGGTTCAGGCTCGATTTTCCGTTTTGGCGAGGGGATTTTGTAGTCACGCGTAACCAAGATGCTTATTACTCAGAATACTTTAAAGACCTAATAAAACTAACTAATAAAACGGACGCATGTAATACCTACTTTGAGACAGAAATAATAAGCAATGAACAATGAAAAAAGTACTATCGGCCAGTTTTCTAAATTTGTGTTCCATTACCGATTGATGAAAGTTCGTGAGGAGTCTGGAGTACAAATTCTACTTGAAATACGCCCAAAAAGTTACCAACTCCAGACATTATACCAAAAATACAAATCGATTGACTCAAAGAGATCTAACATAAGCGCTAGGCATATCATTAAATAGTGTTAAACAACATTTGCGCTGAAATTTAGTGTTTCAGAAAGCTGTGTGTCCCCTGTTCGAATGTGACTTTCCGAGAAATGATGAATGGTTTATGTGGGCTATTTCGTCACTATGGACGAAAATTGTGTTTAACACGGTGATCTTAAGTTTAAACTAGAGCAGTGGAGTGACCCAGGACTTCTGTACCAGAGCGAGCTAGGGTTAAAACATCGTCCAAAAAATGGATTTTTGGAAATCGATATCCTGTCACTCATATCTTATGATGTCAAGTAATAAATCACTAAACTGCCGTTCTACGCATAGTTGTCCCATGTTTCTTTTTGACGATTTTCACTTTTCTTCATAAAACGTTGTTTTTAAGCATAATCTTACGGAAAAACACAAAAAAAAAACATTTAGTTTGTTTCCAGCCTTTAAAAAAACAACATCAAGCTCAACTGTCCCATGTTGATGTTTTATTCATAACTGTCCCACCATGTATTTTTTGTAAAATCCATATCGAATAAATCGGTTCAAGTACAAGAATTTCATGTCACACTTTCAGCAGGGCTAATGCACTCATTTCTGGTTTGGAAGAACTAACTAATTCTCAAACAAATAAGAAAAAGTTTACCAGAACACGTGTACACCTTGTTAGCGAATGTCTAATAACAATGAGATTTATATTCTACGAAGGTGTTGCAGATCACTCATTTCTTCATAATACGATGTTTGTATGCATAAACTTTCGTAAAAACACCAAAAAAAAATTATTGTATATCAAAAAACCACATCAAGTTCAATTTTCCCATGCTAGGTTTGTTGTTTTCTCGAATAACATGTTGTTACAACGATGTTTCCTCCAACAGACAAGGATCAAATAAAACTGCTCCCTGAGTTACGTCTGAAAAAAGCAACGCTCAACAACCAATTGAATTTCCCACAATTCGAGAGGAAAAAGTTTTAGGCTGATGTCAGAGAAAAACACCTACCCATTGCCACCCCCATAGCACACAGGTAGTAAAATTGATCTCGTAAGAGTTTGAGTCCAAATTTGATGAGAGTGAAGTGGGCTGTAAAATTTTGTTAGGTCGAGCCTTCAGATTGGTCCATTTTTCCTGCGCTGGTACTAAGGGAGAAAGTATCTTTACACCTGAACGTGCACATTTGTTCGGAAGGAGGAGGCGAGAGGGTGCGGGAGAACTAAAGTGTAATATTATTATACCCTTGTGGGATTTCCCAGCTGCGAGATAAACGACGATAATAAAATTTATTCTGACCTGGTTCCGTCGAGCGGTGAAACGGAGACACAGTACTTTCATCGAGCGGTGGTAATGACATTAGGGACAAACTTTCGGTTTCTTCCTGGAAAAAGGTTGAAATATGAGCTTGTGTTGTTATTTCGTATTTGTTTTTTTTCGTTCGTTCCCATGCGCTCTGAGATGCCATAACATTATTTTGGATGTGCTGTCAAACATGTACTCGATAATCATTGTTCAGATGGTTAGCTTTTTTCCAGACCATTACCTTTGTTTGCTGCACTCGACCCACAACCCTTCACCTAGTTACAGCTAGTCACCGTGTGATATGACGGAGATGAAGCTGCCATGATTGGGTTGATGTTAGCTCAACGGAAACAAGTGCTCTGTTTCCTCTTCCCATCAAATCAAAGAAAAAGAACACATTGCACTCATCACCCAGAATGCCGGAGGATGTGAGAACAATCGGGAAGCAAAGCAAATATGACTCCTCTGACAGTCATTAGTCTATTATGTCCAACTAGTTGCTGAAGTCTGCTATTTCGCCCGCAGTCCTAATGGAGGAAATTCTCACGACAAATAGTGGAGAGCGACTTCTGTCGTTGAAACGAAAAGGAAAACTGTGTCACTCGAACATCAGCAAATCGACATTTTCCCGGCTCGTTTGCAGGATAACACATACGAAGGGGGAATGGTCGGAAATAGATGTTTTCGTTTGCTGGAATGTTGAGTCTGTGAGTTTATTTTTTGCGTTCTGAAAGGGAAATGTCCGTTCTCGTTCCTTTTCCTTTCATGACTGCACATTTTCCTTTTTATATTCCAACGGGATGCACTATAACAATGATTTGGAAAAGAGTTGTAGAAGCAACATATTGTCCTTTCTTTTCCGGCGACAATTTGACTTCGGTTATGGAAATAGCGAAACGGTCGTTGCTTGGGGAATTAAATTCACGTTTTGGTGGGGGTGTGGGAGTGATGTTCCTGGGTAGGATGAATAATGAAGGAGTCACAGAAGATTGATAGTTGCACATTATGAAACACTTTGCTGTTGTTTGAAGAAAAATTTTGCCCCACAAATGTCCGTATAGGACGGTCTATTTGAGATTGATTTATGTATGTGGATATATAATAGTTTTACAAGCCGCACATAATTCCATTGTACTGAAGTATTGGATCTTTATGATTTCATTGAGCTACACTTTGTGAAACTTGGGGGAAATGTTCGGAATGTTCAATAATCATGCATCGGCGATTTTAACGATTTTTCCATTGATCAACATTATCGGCTACCACAGTTAGAATCTTTTGACACTAAAATGCGGCTCTAGCCCCCATCTAATGCTGCGCTAGTTGAAAACGTCTGCTATTTCCTGGATAGGCATGTGAAACGCGTAAAAAAACGCGTTAATTAGGGAATCCGTGTAAAAAAAACGCGTTAGTAGGGAAATCGGAGTGAAAAACTACGTTAATTGAGAAATCGGCGTATAAAAACCGAGTTAAATAGAAAATCCGCGTAAAAAAACTGTCGTAATAGGAAAATCCGCCTGAAAAAAAACCCGTTATTAGAAAACCTTCGTGAAAAATCCGCGCAAAAAAACGCGTTAATTGGAAAATCCGCGTAGGAAAAACCTCGTAAAAACCGCGGTGAAAAAAAAACCTGGGTGTATTTATTTATGTATTCGTTTGTTCGTTTCCAGCTTTGCAAAGTAGAACAGATTATTCATTAATCATAATCACTCATTCTATTTCTAAATCTTTTTGACGTAGGCTTACGTCTTTCGGGAACATATTGGGGTACAAATTGAAAATCGAAAATCGAGCACATCGTGAAAATTGTCCAATTTCAAACGCTTATTGCTCACTCATTTCATGATGGATTAATGAAATTTTTGCATCAATCGATTTCGGTACTCCATAACAGGTTTTTATATTGAAGAAAATGCTATATGTCGTGAAACTAACTATCAAACAATTGAAAAATCTCTACCCCTATCGTAACGGAAATACCCACTTCTGATTGGTCGAAATTTAAGACACATGCCATGCGGCGGGTCCCTAACAGAGACATCAAAACCAAGCTGTCTGGGGGAAATCGGCATTACAAATACATGAATGTAGGGGAAACTTTTGCTCCCACCGAAATGTGTTCCCTAACAGAGACATCAAAACCAAGCTGCCTGTAGGAAATCGACAATGCAAATACATGAAAGTAGGGGGAACTTGTGTTCCTACCGAAATGTGTTCCCTAATAGAGACATCAAAACCCAGCTGTCTGGGGGAAATCGGCATTACAAATACATGAATGTAGGGGGAACTTTTGCTCCCACCGAAATGTGTTCCCTAACAGAAACATCAAAACCAAGCTGCCTGGGGGAAATCAACATTGCAAATACATGAAAGTAGGGGGAACTTTAGTTCCTATTGAAATGTGTTCTCTAACAGAAACATTAAAACCAAATAATTATCAATGGGTTTAACGATGTAATTCTTCAAACATATCCAAAATCAATAGATAGCCTAACGGAATCCTACGTCAACTATACGGTCGTGTCTCGGACACAACCCTCCTGTGACTTTTTAACGTAGGATTACATTTTTCGGTAACATATTTTGGATGCAAATTGAACGGACAGTCGATCGCATCGCTAAAATCGTTTAATTTCTAATGATTATTGCTCAGTCATTTCCTGATGGATTTACGAGATTGTGCATCAATCGATTTGGGCGTTCCATAACAATTCATTTCAATTGAAACAATTGAAAAATATCAAGCATTATCTAAACCAGGGGTTCTCAAACTGTTTTGGCAAGAGACCCCTTTTCCAGAATTAAGTCATACCTTAGAACCCCATAGCCAAATTTCTTTGAGAATCCTATTTTTAGTTTATTTTTTCTTACTGAATAATAATCAATTAGAAAACATTGCGGTTGGTTAAATGAATAAACTTGACATTATGTTCTCACGGAGGCGATCTGGCGAAGTGATAACACCCGCACCTCTCATACAAAAGGTCACGAGTTCAATTCACACTCACGACATTCTTCCAACAAATGAAATTAATGTGACAAACCAGCCAAAAGTGTTGAAAGTCACTAAAATACAGAAATATTTTCTCATCATATTCAACAATATAAGTAGAGATAAAATTTAGTGAATATCAAGTGTAATATACAATTATTAATACGAATTACTCACAAACTATAAAAACATTCAAATCGCAAACCAATCGATCCACATCTACCGAAACATGAAAATACGGTTCAATATTGGTTAGTTGAAGCCTTGAATCTCCGCATTCGTTGATTTTCGAATGGTTCCTTCGGTTTCGCGTTGTTTGTAACCATAATGAAGCCTTTTTCAACTAAGTGTGATGATGGAAAACCGAGAAGATATTTTCCAGAAATGTCTCACATCGCAGGATACTGTTTTTCAATGTTTCGTTATAACTAGAACATCTGGCAACCGTGGTTGTGCTCTTGCCTCCTCTGTGGGGATGATAATCAACTTTTCTTGAATGATCACTTTGGCACATTCCATGGATGTGATATACAGGGTGGGCCATTCAAAGTGGAAGCATCTGGCAACCCCATAACTTTTGACAGAGATGTCAGATTAACAAATGTCATACCGCGTTGGAAGCGTCATTTCAGTACAATTTAAACCATGGAACAATACACATCTAAACAACGCGCTGAAATTGTTCAGCTGTACATTCAAAATAACTTCTCAATTGTGTTAACTAAACGTGCGTGGAAAAATAAAAATAAAGTTAAAACATCGCCTGGAGACAACACATTGTCGGTTTTATGCTACTGAATACCCTCAATTCATCGAAACGCAACCTCTTTACGACCAAAAAGTTACTGTGTGGTGTGGCATTTATGCCGATAAAGTCATCGGCCCGTACTTCTTTGAAAACGAAAATGGAGCAACGGTAACCGTGAATGGGGAGCGTTATCGGACAATGATAACCGATTTTTTATAGCCATTTGTTCGTGAAAAAGAATTGGACTATTACTGGTTCCAACAGGACGGCGCTACATGCCATACAGCGGCCAAATTATTGCGCGAAATGTTCCCCGGAAGATTAATATCGAAAAACGGCGATTATGACTGGCCACCGAGATCACCTGATTTGACGTATCCTGACTTTTGACGTGGGACTACGTCTAACCGGAATATATGGAGGGTAAAATGAAAACCTAAACACAGAACATGCAGGAAAAAATGAAAGATTTCGAATGCTTATAGCTCGAACATTTCGTACTGGATAGGAGAGATGTTTGCATCACTTGATAGGGAATATTTCTACGCATCTATCGCAACTAACAAAATGTTGTTTTTCATTAGATAAACAATTGAATAACTGTAAAATATTAGGCGTTATCTAAACGCCCTAACTGCATCGTTTTGATTGGCCCGATTTACGGTTTCCCTAACACAGCCATCAAAACCAAGCAGCCTTGGGGAAATCGGCATTGCAAATACATGAAAGTAGGGGGACTTTTGTTCTCATCGAAAAATGTTCCCTAACACAGACTTTAAAACCAAGCAGCGAAATCGGCATTGCAAGCACACGAAAGAGCCTAGAGGCGAGTGAACTGAAAAGTTTAAACCCTCTTAAAGCCAAAAAGAAGAAAAAGAACACACGAAAGTAGGGGGAGCTTTTGTTCCCACCGAAATGTGTTCCCTAATAGAGATTTCTAAACCAAGGTGCCTGGAGAAATCGGTATTTCAAATTCATGCAAGTCGGGGGTATTTTTGTTCCGACTGGAATGTGTTTCCCTAACACAGACTTCAAATCCATGGAGCGTGGGGAAATCGGCATTGCGAATTCATACAAATCGGGGGTATTTTTGTTCCGATTGAAATGTGTTTCCCTAACACAGACTTCAAAACCGAGGTTTCTGGGGTAATCGGCTCTGCAAATAAATGCAAACTGCGAGTACTTTTGTCCTCGCTTGCCTTTGTGCAGAGTGGAATATGTCTGTCCTAACATGATCTTCTAAACTTAGGAACCTGGGAATCGTGCAGCCACCAGAAGCGAATGAACTTCCCAGTTTCAAGCAAATTCGAGATTCGAGAAGTATGTACATTTTTGGGATGTAAACTTCAGAGGGAAATGTAAAATAAAATAATCGTTTGATAATTTTTTTTTGTCTTTATTGGAAAGATTTTCAGCCTTAGGCTGGTTCATCAAACGTTTGATAATTCTTCCGTACTAATATTTTGTTCTAGTCATCATACCAAACGTAAAAGGTCTGTCATTAAATTTACTTGTAACGAAGAACAATCAATCACAATAAATGAATTGACTTGACACGGCATTTGTTCATTTTTTTCACTCACAGAGCAAATATATTGAACTCAATTGAATTTGGAAACTGTTTCATTCAATCAAGAATTTAATCAATACAAACGAATGATTGCTAAGCTAAGGTAGTTCCACGTGAACCTTGCGGTTATATCATAGATATAACCCACTATTTTTTTTATGGGGATATTTAAAATCCTAGGTATACACTGGTAAACCAAGGACCCTGGCTGCGCTGAATGACAATATCCGACAAGAAATTGCTGCCATATCGGCCGAAACATTGGGCAAAGTGATGGAAAATGCCGAAAAAAGGGCACATTTTGCGGTCAAGGCCAGAGGCGGTCATTTACGAGATATCATAATCAAAAAGTAGTTAGAACAAATCTCCTTGGACCAAAATAAATGAATTTCAAAAAAAAAAATTAAAATTCCACTTCTTTACTTTGCTATTGCAAAAACAAATCCTTCCACTTTAAATGGCCCACCCTGTAGTACTGATTTATTATCCATTGAGGAATGGAAAAATTTGAAGGTCTAAAAACATTTTAGTGAAATCCTTATGTGATGCTCCCAGTGGGTGACATATGATAATATAACATGGTCTTAAAGCTTTTGTGATAATTTTGACAATTGCGGAGACTGTGAATATTCTCTTCTGCTTAAATTTTGTTTTAAAAGTTTTTTCAGAAGGGCCAATTTGATTGTTATTGTTTCAATCGAGTTGAAATCGAAATGAACCTTATGAAATGTCACCTCACTTCTCAATTCCTGCTAATGATGTTTTTGTGACACTTTTTACATATAAATATATATTTGACACTATATATATATAAATGGATTGCTGTCTGTCTGTCTGTCTGATTCTTATGGACTCGGAAACCAATGAACCCATCGACATGAAAATTGGTATGTAGGGTTTTATGTGGTCGGAGAAGGTTCTTATTGTGCGATTTAAGCCTCCAAAAGCCAGCCATTTCGGAGATGATTTATCCTTTGGCCGCGGAGCACACGTCCTGCCCTTACCGCTGACAGAATGCCCAAGGGCGAGAGCAAGGCGCCTAGAAGTATATACTAAGGTGGGCCAACTTGCTAAAACCACTCTTCAGCCATCTTGGAAGTCTACTGTGTTTTGTTTGTAAACAAAACACAATACGCTATTGCCGAAGCTCGCTCGTGATCAGTCTGTCTCTTTCACGCTACAAGCAAATAATTCCCCTTCTACTTTCTTCCGTGCTGTTTTCATATACCGCTCCCCTAACCAACTTAGTGACAAAACGGCCTCACCTAGTACCATAGACCCGTCTTGGGCGAGAGCTCGTATTTTGGTAGGGCGATGCAGGGTTGGAACAAACCGCAAAGCGGGCGAAATATGCGCGGCAGGGCTGCGTCGCATAGGCACGGTATGTATAAGAGGGAAGACAACGCATTGCGAGCGAAATACATTGGATGTAACAGGAGGATCACATTCACCCTCCACATACTTATGATACTTCGAGACCCCTCCTCCCTCTCTAAGGGGGGGCTGCCATACAAATGAAACACAAATTTCTGCATAACTCAAGAACTAATCAAGCAAACAGAATCAAATTTGGCATGTTGACGTTTTAGGATGATACAAATGTTATCATCCTAAAACCTCAACATTACATTATAATTACTTAAAGGTTATTGATATTCCTCCACAATCTTCCGACATCAATCCCAGTAAAAAACTAAGGAAGTTATCTGTGTAGGAAATTTAGAAACCATTAAATTTCTTAAAATAACGATTTTAAAAACCACCTTATGAAAAAAAAAAAAAGGTAAATATACTTTCCGAATACACAAAAAAAACTCGTAGATAAGACTAAAGACAGCTAAAGATGAACAAGTAATGAACAAGGGATACCATAATAATGATGGAATTATGAAACTGGCTAACGCCTTCGAAATCGAGTAGAAATTTCAACCAGCGTACGATTATGAGTTTGAGTCAACTATCATACATGAGCACATACATTCGCCATTTTTCGAGAAATAAAAACCATTATTCTGAAAACAGATAGCAAACCTTTTAACTCTCATATGACACTATAATTTTATCTAAATAGAATGTTCCGAAAGCTTGTTTTCGACTTTCAAAAGAAGGGAAAAGAGATCTGCATGGTGGAGTACGATTACGGATTTGAGTCACTGTATGTTGAGGCGGCAAAAGTTCCACTGAAAACGTTAACGCCATTCAAGAAGAAGAAGCTTCTATAATTCAAAACAATCGTCATCATCACTGACGATAAAGCGGCTCTAATTCTAAATCTAGAGAAATTCGCATACATATTTGTGCATGATCAGAAGCGAAAACTGCATCTCAAGCTTTACCCATTAGTGGTTCATTAGCCAGCCAAAAATATATAAAAGTGACAAGCTAGAGGCGAGAAGCAGGCAATTCCGAACCGTGAAGCAATTTACACCGAACCCAAAAAAGAAGAAAAATAACAACCATACGAATAGTAGTAAAGCCTGTCCACGTTAAATTTCGGACACCAAGATGATGCCAGTAAAACGAAAATTCACGTATTACAACAAAACCGATTGTTTATTTCAGTAAAATAGACTTATATCTAAAGCAAGGAAAGCTTACTTCGATGTTAATTACGTTGTCTGTAAAATTCACGAACTTTCTTGGGAACATCTGCCATTAGGTTCCGTACAGTATCCTCAGATATGCTGGCGGCGGCGCTTTTCCATCTTCTTCTTAGTTTCGAATAGTTTTTGCTTAATCAGAGCCCAGTACTTTTCCCCTGGGCGAAGTTTTGGACAGTTCGGTGGATTTGCTGTTTTTGGCACATATTCGACCTCATGTGCATTATACCATTCCAGGATGGATTTTGCATAGTGCCAAGAGACCAAATCTGGCCAAAACAACGCTGGAGAGTCGTGGTTTCTTATGAATGGTAGCAATCGCTTCTGGAGACAGATGTCTACGAGATGCTTTGTTGATAGTGCCGAAAGATTTGGATTTTCGGCCACAACTACATATGGCCTGCCAAAGCAAGTACTTTTTGAGGAATTTAGACTGCTTCTTGGTCCTGAAACACTCGGTTACGGCATCCTTCGCATTGCAATATAAAAAGCGAGACCCGGAAGCTGTTTGAAGTCTTCGAGAACATTAGTTTCATCGTCCATTATGGTGCATGAACGTTTTAGCAAAAACTGGGTGTAGAGCACCTTAGCACGGCTTTTCGCAGTGAAATTTTGCTTATCATCACGATTGGGCACCTTTTTCACTCTGTACGCCTTCAGTACATGCCTCTGCTTCACTTTTTGTACATATGATTTTGATTTTCCAACTTTTCGAGCCACATTTCTAACTGAAAGGTTGGGATGTTCCTCAATAATGGCAATCACCTTTCGGTCCATCTGTCGAGAGCATACTTTTCGATTTGTTCCACTTCCAACCTTCCGATCCACAGTTAAGCGCTTGTCAAACAATTTGCACACACTAAACACGGTACTCTTCGGCAGTTTTAGCTTTTTGGCGAGATCGCATACCGATAGTGTTGGATTTTGCTACCGTTCGCGCAAAATACGTTTGCGTACTTCCCTTGATTTGACGCCATTTTACCAAACTGAAGAAGAATGTAAACATGTTGGACATCGGAATAAAGAGGAGAGTTTCAGCTGTCATATAAGTGAAACATTTCTTTTTTTTTTATCCCAACGGTTTATTTTATTAGGCTCATTTAGCAATTCAGCTGTAACAGAGCCGAATTTATTCGTATACATTTTACCTTAAGATAACTTTTGTTGCATATTACACTGTTACCATTTTGAGGCGTAAGAGTATCGTTATCTATCGATAAACATTTGTTTTTTTTATCTAAATCACAGTAGCCGTTTTAGGCACAAGAGAATTCCTATTCTATCGATGCACAACACATGTCGCCTCTTTTCGGCGTAAGAATATTGCTATTGTTCGAATGTTCACAGTTGGGCTGTTCACAGCGGGACTGTTGATATGAGGCTCCCTTTGTTGCGTTATTAATAGTGCCAATTACCGATGCAGCAGACCGAAAATGTGAGCGGTAAGGGACTGGGATTACCGACACATGATGATTGTTGCGTGGACACAGTAGCTAGAATAACACACTAAGATGGTCAGTTGAGGGGCCCTGAGTTATGGGCTCATGATCGTTCGCTTAGTAGCGGACACGCAACCAATTAGGCTACGAAGACCTCGAAAATATTTCAATGATTAGTGAAATATTTCAAATATTTAATTGATTAGTGAAATAATGGAAATATTTCATTGATTAGTGAAATATTTCAAATATTTCATTGATTCGTGAAATATTTCATAAACTACACTGAAAGAAAAGTGTCCGAAATTTAACGTGGACAGGTTTTATCAACAGCAACAGCGAATATGTTACAATTCCCTGGCAAGAACGGATCGTCTGATTTGGGCTGCCTATTTTTTTGTGTTCGTCTCCGTCTAAGGCGTTCATATGGTTCATATGGCGAGAAAAATGGTGGGGCTCAGAAGGAAAGGGGTGTAAGTGATTTGAGCGATTGCTCTTCATCAACTTTTTCTTTAGTTAATAACTCAACTGCTAAAACGTTCCAATTTGAGTTTGCTACAGAATCCGATAGATGAGGTTCTGACCTCTCTTCCAAATTGTCAAATACAGCTGGGAATGTGTTTGCAGCTAAGTTACGACCAAAAGAGAGAGACGATGTACAGAAAACGATGATGTCACTTACACCCCATTTGGATCATTTTGAGCCCCGTGGAATCGTGATAGGCCTTTTTATATTTCTTCATTTCAGAAACTTTCCATCTGCTCGACCGGTTTGTCTCTGCGAAGCACAGGTTGGTATTCCAATTAAATTATCACATACAGGACGGACTCGATTATATACAGTAACAGTATATAGTCGAATAAAAAAATTAAATGTTTTATATAGCGGAAAGGGAGGCAAGTTGGCGACGTTAAGCCCTGGATCTTAGTATTATTATTTTTTTCAATGTTGATGCTGATTCTTATAGCCTGAAGTGTTTTCTACCATATTAACTATTGGATGGGCAAAAAAACAAAAAAAACTTGTCCACCAAAAAACTTTGCGCAAAAAGCGTCGAACGTGGAGGCAAGATGGCAAGGAGGCAAGCGTCCACGTGGAGGCAAGATGGCAAGGAGGCAAGCGTCCACGTGGAGGCAAGATAGCGAATGCCCGGAGGCAAGTTGGCGAACATTGTTAGATCACCTAAAAATCAACAAAATGTAATAACAATTATTTATTTATCCTTGGTTGGAACAGTGGAAACGCCAGTTTCATCACCATTGTGAATGTCACACGCAGAAAAACGATACTGAGCTCGTATATCTCCCAAAGTTCGATAAATTAAGTCGCAATTTTCTTTATTGAATGCCATTAATCGAGCCGCTGAGATATTTTCTGGCTTTCTCAAAGATAGCTTATGAGCCTTCATAAACATTTCAACCCATGTCCGTCCAGCGGACGTTCCTTTGAAAGCGTGCTCTATGCCATTTTCAACTGCAAACGAATAGGCAATTCTTCCAAGCTGGACCTTTGTAAGACCAAACGCACGCTGGTCAACAGCGACCACAAAATCATACAGCTGTTTTAGTTGAGCGTCGCTGAATGTGGCTTTAAAGCGGCCTTTATTGGACGACGTATTCTGAAATTGATACAGATTTGATATTTTTTGCATAAAGAACATGAAAACGCAAATACTGAAATAAAAAATCTATCCTCCATGTCTGGATATTTTCGTCGATAGCGTCTCAAAGTTGATTCTGGCACACCGAACTGTTTTGAAGCACCCAGACGAACCTTCTTCTATAGCTTTCATAACATTCTCCAAACTGGTGTCCGACCAACATTGGTCTCTTTTTCACTTATAAGTTCTACCCATCTGGAATAAAAAACCAAAAATTAACATAATGTTGCAGTTCGCCAGCTTGCCCCCAAGCGACTTTTTCATTAAAAATATTTAGCTGAAAAAAATTCATGATTGAAACTTGCCGGAAACAAACCGATTATGTACAACAGAGTACCTTTATCATGTATAAAATTATTTTGTAATTTTAACTTTTCTCATAAAGTGGATAATGAAATTTGAAAAAACGGAAAAACATAACAATATTACGATTTTTCACATTTTTTGTGATAACATTTTCGGCAGAGTTACCGAGTACAAAGTTTGGCCTTGTTATGATGCATCTTCAGTAAAAAGTAGGTGGCGCTACCTTCAGTACAACGGGTCAAATTACCGATTCGTCATCTTGCCTCCCTTGCCAACTTGTCTCCCTCTCCCCTACGTATATCTTTCGTAATTTGAATATAAAACAAGATTTCAATTATTGGAACATCACCTTTCTCACATAAAAAAAATACATGAGGGGCTCAAAATGAAAGAGGTGTAAGTGACATCATCGATTTCTTTACATCGATTCTCTCTTTTGGTCATAACTTAGCTGCAAACTCATTCCCAGCTGTATTTGACAATGTGGAAGGTAGGTCAGAACCTGGGTTACCATATCTGCAGAATTATATGTATTTATACTGATATTTTACAGACTTTTTAAAACCAAGAATCTGTAGATACAGATTACAGATTTTTTTATGTTTCATACAGATTTACAGAAAAATAACTATCCAATATTAGTTATGGCTTGATGTAAACAGTATTCATTCCTATTTCACCAATTTTATTCGTATAGCATTCTAGTCAGCCTGAATGAGAGTTATTTTGGCATTCAATAGTAGCGTGAAGTCCTGCTTTCTTATGTTCGATCTAAGGCAAAAAGATATAGAATGCATGCTGTACAATAAATAAATAACACTGTTAATCTTCTTCTTAATAAAGTACATGAAATGAAATTCACATTTTCAAATATGCGCTCATACTGTCTTGTAAATCATTTTACGTAGAATGTCCCTGTTCTAAGGATTGATAATATCTGAAATAATCATCGTTACGTTTTGACGTAGAATTATGTTTTCAAGAACACACAGTGAGTATGAATTAAAAGGCTAGATATCGGTCGCGTTACGAAAACGATACTCAAGATGGCTCTTACTGGAATCCGTCGTTAAACGCAATCTAGAGATTTAACTACGACCGAAAGAAGCTACTGAACTGGGCGAAAGCAAAAAATATATAAATTCAAATAAAATCGGAACTTCTTCCGTATCATAAGCGTATGGCTTCAAAACAACTTTATTGCCATTTTCAATGCTTTGAGAATTCTGCTATATTTGAATTTTTCCCGTTTTATGTTATTATTTTTTATTCCATTAGTTTATTTAAGCTCATTTGCATTTTAGCTGTAACAGAATCGACTTTAATCATGTACATGTTACATGTAGCCATTTAGGCGTAAGAGTATTCCGTATGTTCTTCCATTGCTCAGTTAGACCGTACAGCGGAGACAGCTGATATGATCATTGTTGTGTTATCAATAGCACAACAGCCCAATGTTGCTTGTTGCAAGCAGAGCTTGTATGGATGGAGAGAGTCCAGGACTCCGATATAGCGCATTGTAAACAAGCAGGCCCTGGCATCGTAATGTATCGAAATCTGGACACATAAGCAATTTTGATGATAACTTCAACTATTAAAAAATATGGACATATCATATAATGTAAAATTACCGTTTCTATAGAATTAGAAGGCTTTCATGTAAGTAATGAATTAAAAATTTTCACAACATCATGTTATATTTGGTCATTTTTGGTAAATTTCTTCATTGTGCCATGATCCGAAATCCGGATACTTTTTATTCATGATTTGGATTCCGGACACTTTTGCATTTAACATAACATGTTTCTCCGTTACATGGAATAAATGTTTGAAACAGAAAATATGATAGAATAAAGACAGACCCCTTCCCTCTTCTCTCCTTAGAGAGGGGGGAGGAGTGTCCATTCACCATAGAAACGTTTCGCGCCCCCTAAAATCTTCATATGCCAAATTTGGTTTCGTTTGCTTGATTAATTCTTGAGTAATGCAGAAATTTGTGTTTCATTTGTATGGCAGCCCCCTCTTAGAGAGGAAGGGTGGAGTGTCTGAACACCGTGAAAACATGTATTGTACCCTAAAACCTCCATATGCCTAATTTGGTTTCATTTACTTGATTAGTTCTCGAGTAATGTAAAAATTTGTGTTCCATTTGTATGGTAGACCCCCCACAGGAGTATCTAACCACCGTAAAAACATTTATTGCACCCTAAAACCTTCACATTCCAAATTTGGTTTCGTTTGCTTGATTAATTCTCGAGTAATTCAGAAATTTGTGATTTATTTCTATGGCAGAGAGAGAGAGGGATGGAGTGTCAAACCACCATAGAAACATTTATTGCACCCTAGAACCTTCTTCTTCTTCTTCTTCAATGGCACTAACGTTCCTAAAGGAACTTCACCTTCTCAACGTAGTATTACTTGCGTCATTTTTATTAGTACTTAGTCGAGATTTCTATGCCAAATAACACGCCTTGAATGCATTCTGAGTGGCAAGCTCTAGAATACGCGTGATCACAGTGCAAGTCGGAGGAAATTTCTTTGACGAAAAATTCCCCCGACCAGAGCGGGAATCGAACCCGAACACCCGGCATGTTAGTTATGACGATAACCACTCGGCCAAGGGAGCACACACATTTGTCCACCCTAGAACCTCCATATGTCTAATTTGGTTTCATTTGCTTGATTAATTCTCGAGTTATGCAGAAATTTGTGATTCATTTTGTATGGCATCTGTAATAGAATGGTTCGAAAATTACCTCTACGGGCGAACAAAGATAACTCTTTACAGAGACTGTAAATCTGCAGCGGAACCAGTGAATCTGGGTGTGCCTCAAGGAAGTGTTCTAGGGCCATTGTTGTTCTTGCTGTACATCAATTATATCAAACAGGTGTTAAATTATAGTGACGTGAACTTGTTCGCTGACGACACGGTGATATTCGTTGTAGCAGATACCTTGCAAGACTGTTACAGAGACATGAACCAATAACTACAGCATCTAGATGACTGGCTGAAATGGAAAAGACTGAAGCTGAACATAAACAAAACAAAATAGCGGTTTTGATATAAATATAGATAGACAATCTGTGGAGAGAGCATCATCAATCAAATATCTTGGCGTTATTTTGGACCAAACGCTGCACTTTGACGAACATATAAACTACACCATAAAGAAAGCAGCTCAAAAATATGGAGTGCTTTATAGGATAAATCGATTTTTGACCTTTGAGGGTAAGCTGACGATCTACAAAGCATTGAGTGCTCCACATTTTGAATATTGTGCATCCGTGTTGTTCCTAGCAAACAAGAGACAATTGCAACGGATGCAAATTTTACAGAACAAAGCCATGCGCTTGATATTGAGATGCAATAGACTAACTCCACGAATTTTTATGTTAGAATGTCTACAATGGATGTCAGTCGGCCTGCGTATTAAATACTGCACGCTCACGTTAATATTGAAAATGACCAACGGTTTGACACCGAATTATTTACACACAAACACAATAACTCATGGAAGAGATATAAACCAGTTCTGAGGGCAAGCAAGTGACCTCAGAACTCTGAACTTCCGGATGTCCTGTACCAAAAATTCTATTTTTACAAAGGTTATAAGCTTTACAACTCACTACCAAATGAAGCAAAGACAGCAACAAGCCTCAGAATATTCCGAAACATGTGTAAAGAATTTTTGAAGAATGATTCGGATTTGTGAAATGTTTGTTAGTTAACGTTAGTAAAAATGTATGCATGTTGACGAAGTTATGACGGATATATTGTCTTTTTATGTTGAATGTTTTCTGATCTTTCCTTTTGTCTAAAGACAATAATAATGATGGTATTTATTTTGTTTTCAGTTTGTTAGATAGCAAAATTGTTGATATTACATAAAAAAAATTGCGAAGTCTACAATAGTTTGAGCATTGCGCGCGTAAACAGACATGAACAATTTAGGATGAATCTCATTGCAAGAGATTACAAATTGGAAGTGGAGCGAAGCTGGGGATAGCCCTACCGGAATGGTCGTAAACACATTTGTTAAATAGATGGTTATTACGGGATTTTTCTGAGTTGAGGCAGATCTGATTGCGAGTTCCAACGGACATGTGTATAACCCAAGTTATGAATGGCATAACCATTTCGTGGGGTTTGATGTGAAAACCGGAATGTAGCTGGGGATAGCCCAATCGGAATACTCGTAAATTCATTTGTTAAATAAATAGTTATAACGAGATTTTTTCTGAGTGCGGCAGATCTGATTGCGAGTTCCAGTAGGAATATTATCCTTAGAATATGAAAGGCCTAAAGTGTTGGCTCGAATTAGGCTTGGGGATGCTCAGTTGTCTGGACTCGGAAACGATCGCATTAGCAGACCGTTATCGAGAATCTAGTAGAGCGGGAATGCTCTTGTAAATTCACGGTTGATACGGACATAGGTATTGGGTTCAATTCCCGATCGGTCAAGGATTTTTTCGGGTTGGAAATTTTCTTGACATGACTTGGGCTAGCAAATGGGCCTGAAGTACCGGCTAGAATTAGGTTTGGGGATGCTTAGCTGTCTGGACTCGGAAACGATCGCATTAGCAGACCGTTATCGAGAATCTAGTAGAGCGGGAATGCTCTTGTAAATTCACGGCTGATACGGACATAGGTATTGGGTTCAATTCCCTATCGGCCAAAGATTTTTTCGGGTTGGAAATTTTCTTGACATGCCATGGAATAAGAAAGCTCGCGTGCTGCCTTATAAAGTTCATCAAATATAGAGTCTATGTCTGTAGCACAACCAGTTCGTTTTATTTTATTTTATCTTTTTCACTGGTTCAGATTTATAATACAAAAGTAAATTCTTATAAGTAATTATTTTAAAGATAACTCATCCGGCTCAAACGGCTCAAAGGAAAATCGTTAAAAAATCGTAAATAATTTCAACGCCCTATGGTAGTATTAGCAACTAGAAACCTGGGACTTTTCAACAAACCCAAACTCGTATCGATTATATGTGATTTTCATGGAGAAAAATCGATTTGCATTTACTAGTTGCGTAAAAACACCCCAAATCGGACAAACCAAGATCATTTACCCTATTAGAGCTGCCGAAGCTTGCTTTATCATCTGTGATGATGATGATGATGTTTAGAATTATCGACTGATTTTATCCCCAAAATTCATAATAAACTTGATTGCTGCTTTCAACCAAATTGAAACTCTCTAACCTCTCTAAAAATTGTTCTTTAGTACCCAACTCCCACCTTTGTTCAATTTCGCTGTGATATCATCTCAAACAATTCCTGGTGAGTATTCAATGAAAATCCAAAAATTAATTATTCTTACTCCACTTCTTATTTCATACTTATTGTGGCAAATTAAATTTCAACTTAACGTTGAAATATTACATTTTGTGTTGAAATAAGCCATATTTCAAAGATTTTTTTTTCAAACTATATATAATCCAGTCTAAAATTGTATATTTTCTCTCTATATAATTGAGTCCGACCTGTATTCTGATATATTGTAACAAAATGATTTTATCATAAATTCAAACACCAAAAAAACTTTGAAAATCATAAAAAAAAAATTCCAAACATTTCGCGGCACAAAAATTTTATTCCATTTTTTGACCGTCCGAAATTCTATTTTTCTGAAATCGATGGTTTCATGCGGTATAATTCACTATTAATAGGGAATTTAAAGGGCCTGGCAGGGTTAACTAGTAAAAAGTTCTCCCAAACCTTTTCATATTATATGAGGCGCCTAAAAGGAAAGGGGTATAAGTGGCTTGATCGATTTTCTCTATGCTTTATAGTTCTATTTCGATAAAACCAAAAAATGCATGCCAGGCAGCTATATTTGTGAATAGAATTTATGGCTATGACACTATAACATCCAATTATGCGCAATTTCCTTCGGTTAACCGTCGGGTATGTTGATGAAATAATGAAAATCTTCGAGTGTTGTAATCGAAGTATTATTTTGATGACCCAGCAGCCACATCCCGTTTGAAACTACAGTCGAAGCTCTCTATAACGACAATCTTTACAGCGACAAATCTCTCTATGTCCAAAGGTCCCTTCAAAATCGCATAGAAATTATTTTCTCTATTGCGACATTCTCTATAACGACCTTTCCCTATATATGATTTAAATTTTCGGATACTTACAAAAACTGAAATTTAAACTATAAAAAATAGGGAAAGCTTATTGAAACGAATGCAATTGTTGTACATGAATCCCGTCCTAGAGCAAAAAACATAGCATTAAATTTGCAATAAATTTCAAAATAAATGTATTGTTTGTGCAATCATTATATGGATAAAGCTTTGGATATCGAATCCAGGCAATAACTTGAAGTATCGTTTTTTTTCACTTCGAAAACATTCACCGCCCAAAATGAGTTGAAATATACGAAAATCATCAATACTAAAAATAAATTAGAGATAATGCAAAGGTTCGAAAAGGGTACTAAAAAGACAACATTGTCTAATGACTTCAAAGTGCCGCACATAGGGAATTCATACATCATCAAAAGTATGGACTAGAGTCTTGAAAAGGGTAAGAATATTGGCTTCAATGTTGTTCAATTGGTATATTTTGTCTGGCGATGAGATAAATAAAATCATTTATTAAATCAGGGCCTGACGGAGCATTCAACGAGCAAACTATAAGCCCACCCACTCAAAACCAGCAAGCAGATGCTTTCCAGATTATCTATGATGGTTTATTAACAAAAAAAAAAACAATTGACAATTTACTATTTTTTGTATCTAGAGAAAAATTTGTGTCCGACGAATGAGCTGAATTTTATATTCATTGTTTAATGTTTTTTGTTACAAGATGGTTAGACATCAATTGCTTTTGTTTCCAATATAATTCGATTGTTTTGCGTGATCTTTCTTTCGTTATAGCGACATCTAAGCTCTCTATAACGACAATCTTTTATAGCGACAATTCTCTATAACGACGGTCCCTTGCGATGTCGCTATAGGGAGCTTTCACTGTACTTCAATATAGCCGGATACAAAAAGAATAGTGATGTAGGAGAGGACGGGGGAAGACGGCCACTCTCTAGATTATTGATACAATCACCTATTGGACAATTATAATACATTAGTTTGGTGTATTGCATTACATTCATGATAAACAATAAAAATAGACTTTTCAAATGGCGACGAGCACCGACTTGTTATTATGGACATGTCCTGTGAAACCAATGTTACAATAGTAAACACACAGGCCTGTTAAGTGTGTTTGTATAGAAATCGGTATGTTATTAAAGCATTTCATAGAATTATTGAGACACTTTTGCTTAACTCATAGCGGGGGCAAGGTAGCCACTATTGTAAGAGATGTGATTTACCATAAACGCACCTTTGGACGCGTCTAATTGATGAATTGAATGAGAACATCACACCACTTGAATTGTTGGGTGAATAACTCAAGGCGCATTCATGATAAATTTGATGTTTTTTGTCATAATATAATAATTTTTAATTGTGATAATTTCGCAAGGGTTGCAAAATAACCCTCTACCGCCCAAGTTTTTTATTTATCTAAATAAACCTACCCCACTTTCATCTCGAATTTCCGACTTTCAACATAAAATACTCCTAGCAGACAGCTGCCAGCATAAAAACAATGTGTATGTGTGATAGATGAAAATATTCTAAAGACGTTCTAGTGGGGGTGAACATTGAAAATAATGTCTGAATAATTTGAAAAGATAATCTGCGAAGTCCGTCTAAAGGCGGGCTTGGGCTGTAGAGGGTTAAGCATGTTATAGGTAATTCAGGGAAAATAACACCCCCTACTTCTGTCACGCTTGATCTAAAATACAACGACCTTGATATGTAGCACAATCTTGCCGGATACAATCATCCTCTATACGCCTAGATTCACAAGTCATTTCTTATGACCATCTAACCCTTAGTGGTGGCTAACTTGACCCGTTATGATTTTAGTAGAGCCTTTTTCATACCTTTTCTAATTTATCATATAACATTATGAAATATAAAGACTTTTGGAAATCAACGTGAATGCGGAAAACATCCTAAAGATCGATGCTGACATAATGAAATGCCTCAATTTTGTATGCCTAATGTTTAATTGTACTCTGTGCTTAAGCCACCCTTGTCTTACCCCGTCTTCTCCTATGAGTTGACGCAAGAAAACTCATGGACCTAATTTTTTTAGACCCGCTGCAGCATCGCGACATAATCGATCTATCTCTGAAACAGGTTGAGACTGGTGACTAATATTCAAATATTGTTGTCATTCTAGCGAAAATGGTTGTAATCAACCTCTAGCCCAGACAAGTAACAACAAGTGATCACGTCTATGGCATATGATTTAGTTGGCAAACAATTCGCCTGGAAAGAAACTCATGACCCAAATTGGCAACAAGGTATCGAACGATATTTCAATATTTCACTTAAATCGGATCATTCTGACTTTGCTAAATAAAGTCTTGAAGTTGCGTAAAACATAATGGATTTCTTTTCCCCAAACCTGATATTTTGTAATCGCATATATGCTTTTTCCAATGTGCGTACTCCCCTCACCTGTTGGATTCCTCGGTAAAAGTCTGAAAATTGTTATTATACACATAAAGATGTAACAGGGGGAATCAGGCAGGATGAACCTCAAAGCCAGCAAAACAAACCAAGATTATGTGTTTCAATAGTACATTCAGTAGGTACAATCAAATCCAGGGTTTTGTGCTCTCGTTAAGCACAGCTTCTGGGTGCAAAGGTTCATCGTTATGTTCACATTAGACAAAAAAAAAATTTTGTTAGGAAACTTTTCTTCCCCAAATGCTTCCGCGGCTTGATTCTTCTGCCTTTTTGCCGCCGCAACGACTTCTGGGGTGACAACATGTTTTTCTACTCCCGAGTTCCTCAATCATCGGGGAAGAGTAAACAGCAATATTCGAGCCGTGTGTTTATCTACCATGTTTTCTTCCAGTTTTAACCGCTTTACCTACCCGGGTTTGTGGTATACACAAAGATATCGAAATATGGAACGAGACCCGAACGATGTGCATCGTTTTTCACGACTGCTTGCTCGCTTTCTCTCATGTGGTATGTCATCCTGACGTGTGAAAGCAAGCGGTTGCCCTCCACGGGTTACTTCCGAACAAAACAACACCACACCATAACAATAAATCTTCCTGCGAGATATATTGAGTTGGAGGAACCATCAGGATGTAGGGTGCTCGAAAGTAAAGTCGGCGCTTTTTGAATACGGATTGGATGTTGAAAAAAAAAAGTTCTCGGAACACCAAATGTACAATATAAAACAACTCAGTATTCATAGTGGCCTATAACTGCATTCAGTCAAATGAAGAATCGAATTCAAAGAAACATTCATTATTAAAACCGAAGTAAAATCCTGCAAAGCTGCAATCCAAAAGCAAGCAGACCATAATTCCTCACCTTCGTGAAAGTATTCTTGCCCGAAAGCATTACAGAACGGTAACGGTATTGAATTAAAGAGACTTTAAACTCAGAGAGCTCATTCGTCTCTATTACAGAAGAAGGATATTTCCATTTATCATCTGATTATTTAAGCGAAAATTGTTCTCAGCGCCAGATTAAATCTTTCATTGATTTGATTAAGTAAATGCCATAATCTGAATCCGTGGGGAGAAAAGAAAGATGTCAACCATTCTTTCATCCACCATAAACAATAGTTTCCGTCTTCACCCAGTGACCAACCGTATTTTCCGGTCACTCGTTTCGTTCGCCGCTTGCCGCCAACTGTCCAGAGTTCCACAACGAACGGAGGCAGGGGCACTTGACTTATCTTGTCGCTCGAATGGTTGAGTGATCTTTTCATCGCCTCCGGCTGGGGTCAGGCAAAAGTCAAAAATCACAGCATCCGTCGGGTGTGCTTTGTAGCAGGAAGACATCCTCCCATAAAAGGGAACAATTTATCATGGTCACACTTTCATTGTGTGCGCCTGACGGCGGTCGACTGAGTGGTTTCGGCCAGAGATCCAGATTTCCCTTTCGAGACAACAGCCGAAAAGTGTTCGCAGATCGATGAGTTCTACCTGTCCTCAACTAGAAGGTGGGGGGAGACCGGATAATTAATGAGACTTGAATGGATTTACGAGAGCAATTTTCACAATGGTTGTTAATTAAAAAAAATCTTTTTTTCTACACTACCGAAGGATCACTCAGTTAGATAACTCTTCTCATTCAGTGTTTCATCCAATTTACGGCTCAATTAACGAGTGACGGTGGGCGAATCGATCATTTGAAAGCAAATCATCGTAAATTTTATTCAAGAAAATTTAAACCCGAGCAAAAGTCGCTTGTGCCATGCCATAGCAGTACCATAGTGTGTACTCCTGCTTAAAACGACATAAAATTCAGTTAGCGGATGCAGAAGCTCTTATATCTTGATTTAAAAACTGGCGCGCAAAGTGAATCCACCTCCCACATCTTATACGCACTCACCCAGACAACAGCAGCAAAAGAATACGAGAGCTCCCATAAAACTCCTAATAGGAAGCTACACCACTTTTGCAAGAGTGGTAAAGAATAAAGTAAAACCTGCGAGCTCACTCATAAATCACTGCCGATTATCCTGGTGCTGCGATCCGTGCTCCAGCTCCGGTTGGATGTGACAGAGAGAGAGAGAGAGAGAGAAGGAGTTTCGTCGAGAAAGTAAGCTAAAAAATGAAAAAAGGAAAAAAAAAATCACAAGTACCACCGCCAAGGAGGTAAATAAATATTCGTGGGACTTGTGGCGAAGCCCAGCTGTGGATGTTAGATTTTAATTAAGATGTATGGATTTAATCTCAAGATTTCGGGGTGCGGTTGGGACACCGCATATAGCGCGGGAGGGAACTTATGGTCTAGGAAATTTATAGCGTCGTTAGCGTCATATTTAACACTCCTATACTCGCGCATTGGTCTGTCAGACCGACAAATCAATAATTCGTTCATTTCTCAGAAAATATCAACACTACGACTTTGCGATGCTCTCTAGCTTCGTTATTCGTCGTTCGTCATCGTTTAGCGTATCGCATGTGTTGGTACAAATGGAACGTGTGTCACTTTTTTAACACTTTCGGTCTGACACACCGACGCGAGTATTGGCGATCTAACGCAAAACGTAAACGATCGGTGAGACATCTGGATTATGTTTTTGAACTAAGAAAATGATGCTAATGTAACCAAAAAACAAATCACGTATATTTTACCTCCGGGCTTTCCAAGGTAGTTCTCACATGCAGGAATGGTACATTTTTCTACTTGTGTTTGATTGTGCTCTCGAATTTCCTTCTTTAATTCAACCATTGTCACCATTTTTATAGTTTTCACTATTGAAAGAGGTAAATAAATAACATGATAAACGTTCCAGCCCCTGTGTGACATCCGAACTGCAACACTTTTTGTCGCACACGAAACTGCTTTAGGTTCCATACGAATGCGAATAAATTTGTTCAAATTGAATATACAATTGTTCTGCCTTACTATAACCCTTTTGATGGTCAGGACTATAGACGAGAATTCCATGATTGTTCCAATTTCTATATAAGAAGAGAGCGTGTAGAAAATAAACCAGTTCTTTTTATCTCGAACATTTACGCGTGTTACTACAATCGATTTCCGATCCCACGAAAGTCTCAATTAAAATAATTGAAGCCACAATTGGTCGTTTTCAATTGGACGTTTTCAATTTACCTTCCAGTATCGCTCGTAATTCATCATCGGTTTCTTGATCGGCAGCGAGAGTTTCGAAGTTCATCGATGGGATAGCACGAATAGTTGCAATACGAGAGAGTAAATCGGCAACAATATTCTCCTGACCGCTGACATGACGGATATCAGTGGTTAATTGGCCGATGAAATCGAGTTGACGAGCTTGACGGTTGAGGCTTTGTCGGGGTTTTGCTGGAATGCAAACACGATCGGCTTGTGGTCGGTGTATATGTAGCAGTTCCGTCCTTCCAACATAAATTTAAAGTGTCGAACTGCCATGAATATCGCGGTGAGCTCTCGATCGTATGTGCTGTATTTCAGTTGAGTCTGGTCGAATTTCTTCGAGAAAAAACCCAAAGGCTGCACGTCATTATTAATTACCTGATGTAGCACCGCTCCGGCTGCTACATCAGAAGCGTCAACCCACAATGAAAGCTCCGCATTTTGCGCTGGGTGTGCAAGTAGAGCTGCGTTTGCGAGTTGTTGTTTGCACTCCTCGAATGCTGACATCGTATCATTTGTCCATAGTAAGGCAGATTGGTCGTTGCGCTTGTTTCCAGGAACCATGTTGAGTAATGGTATTTGTGCCTCTATTGCATTAGGGATGAATCTTCGATAAAAATTGATAACAGCTAGAAAACTTTTGAGTTCCTTCACTGTAGTTGGGCGTTGGTAATTTTGTACTGCTTCTACTCGCTCAGGCAGAGGACGAATACCGGCGGCTGAGACTGAGTGACCAACGAAAACGATTTCTTTCCGACTGAATTCACATTTGGCTACGTTGATCGCTAGATGATATTCATGTAATCGGATGAACAGCTGCCGAAGATGATCTCGGTGTTCCTCTGGTGACGATGAAGCGATAAAAATGTCGTCTATGTATGGGAATACGAAGTACAGTCCCCGAAGTACTTCGTGAATCAGACGTTGGAAAGTTTGAGCAGCGTTGCGAAGTCCAAATGTCATATGGGTAAATTCGAATAATCCAAACGGTGTGGTGATCGCAGTCTTCGAGATGTCGTCGGGATGAATAGGTACCTGATGGAATGCCTTCTGCAAATCCACTTTTGAAAAAATCGTTTTACCTTGAAGAATGGTGGTAAAATCTTGCAGGTAAGGCAAAGGGTATCGATCAGGGATTGTTTGAGCATTTAGTGTTCGATAATCTCCGCAGGGGCGCCATGTTCCATCAGCTTTCCTTACCATGTGTAACGGACTAGCCCAGCTACTAGATGGTGGTCGACAAATTCCCAGCTTCATGAGATTCTCAAACTCTTTACGAGCTGCCACGAGTTTTTCTGGTGCTAGTCGTCGCGGACGAGCGTATGTTGGTTGACCAATTGTCTCGATGCGAAGAAGTGTAGAAGTTTTGCTTAATGTACTGGGTGGTGCTAGTATTGTGATGGATGGGAACTCGGTCAGCAACTCGGAGTACGGAGATGTCGTGCTGAAAGTTTTGATCGAAAACTCACTGGTTTGTGTTAAAACAGCCATTGACTCGAGTTTCGTTGTGTTGTCGATTAGACGATGACGTTTCAAATCGATCAGAAGGTCGTTATAGCAGATGAAATCGGCGCCAATAATGCCTGTTGTAACATCTGCAATAAGAAAATGCCACAAAATTTCTCGTCGGAGTCCGAGGCTGACTTTTAACAGAGTTTCTCCATAAACTTTAATTGGCGTTCCATTTGCTGCGAACAACTTGATACTGGTAGGTTTCATACGGGTTAATCGTGAATCTCTTGGTATGACGGATACATCGGCCCCGGTGTCGATGAGAAAATTTCTATTCGTAATAGTATCCGCAATTTTCAGGCGAAAAATCATTGCTGTGTCGGAAAGATCACCAATTTCTAACACAGGTTCAACATGGCGTCATTGCTGATTGGGATTTGATAATTGCCCCGATGGACTGAAGAAACACGGCTTTCGGCATGTGTGTGCTTCTCTTCCGAATGTACGATGGTACCAGCACATGTCATACGCCGATCCGCTACGGAAACGTTGATCGGTTCTGCTTCGGTTACACGAGCGTGATCGGTCCCGCGAGTTTCTTTGAGAACGGAACATCTGCTCAAACTTGCTAGTCAGTTGGACAATTTCTCGTTGAAGGTCGTTCATGCAGCTTGACGCCGGTGTTTCTGGTGCGATCACTGGTATCGTTGGGGAGAGTGTTTCCATGGCGTTGATGCTACGGAGTCCCATGGAATCGACGATGGCATCCGCGATGCTCGCTTTTTCTGATGGATCTCCTTTTGAAGCAATCACTGCTGCCTGCGCGTGAGCTGGAAGTCTGGAGGCCCATAAGTCCAAAAGTACAAGCTCACTTAATGAATTTCCTGCTACTCGTCTCATCTCGCTATATAGCTGGCTGGGCTTCATATCACCAAGAGGCATATCGGAAAGTACCCGCTGCAATCGTTTCTGCTGACTGTCGGCGAAATGATACATAAGCATTCTCTTGATGTATGGATACTTGTCTGCGACTGGTGTGGCGTCTATTATGAAGCGTAGTTCCTTGAGCTTATTCGGGGGTACCTGCGCCATCACGATGTTATACTTTCTGGCGTCGTGTTGATTCCCTAATCCAGATGCGGCGAACCAGAACTCCAATGATAAGAAGTATGATTCTATGTTCGATGCAGTCATTATCGGCGGATTCAGACGAGGCAAGCTAATGGAATCGATGTTACCAATCTCTTGGTCGTTCTCATCTTCCCTTTTATCCAATGACATTTTGCGCGAACTCGGGTCACCAATTGTGGCTTCAATTATTTTAATTGAGACTTTCGTGGGATCGGAAATCGATTGTAGTAACATGCGTAAATGTTCGAGATAAAAAGAACTGGTTTATTTTCTACACGCTCTCTTCTTATATAGAAATTGGAACAATCATGGAATTCTCGTCTATAGTCCTGACCATCAAAAGGGTTATAGTAAGGCAGAACAATTGTATATTCAATTTGAAGAAATTGATTCGCATTCGTACGGAACCTAAAGCACTTTCGTGTGCGACAAAAAGTGTTGCACTTCGGATGTCACACAGGGGCTGCAACGGTATCTCAGATGGCACTACACACATATATATATATATATATATATATATATATATATATATATATATATATATATATATATATATATATATATATATATATATATATATATATATATATATATATATATATATATATATATATATATATATATATATATATATATATATATATATATATATATATATATATATATATATATATATATATATATATATATATATATAAATTAAGTTACATGAGGATATCGAAGAGTTTTTAAAAATGAAAGACCGGTTTCGCCGGGAGTACAAGTTAGACTGATTTTATTATTGTCAATTTTACATCATGAAGCCTAGCCATTTACCTAAAGCCCTTACGCTGCACATTCTATCCAGTCCGTTGTCGCGTCAGGTACAGAGTCCGAATCGGTGTTTTACGTTGGTGTCCTAAATTGTTGTTTCGCTTGCGTTTGCGAATTGATGCTACCGATAAACTGTTCCACAGTGATCGGTTCTGTTGCTGTGGGGAAAATGATGTTGCTTGCGTTAACTACTCCCTCATCAAGTTTGGATCGTCCCGATACAATTGTGTTGGGATGATGGTTGTCTGCTGAACTGATGTTTGGTTTTTCTTCATTGGGTGTCCTTTTCTTCTGGTACCAATGGTAAACTATGACGATCAAGCCTATAATGAAGCATATAGATGAGAGGCCCAAACTTGTTGATGTTTGGATGAAATATCGGGTTTTAATTATCTCCAGTTGTTCTCGGTTTTGGAAATGTAATTTCTTTAATGTGTGAAAGTCCAGGTTCTGCTCGAATTCGTTTTGTTCAATTTTCACGCCATCCAGAGGCACTATTGTTGGGATAATTCTCGATGGAAACGTAATGGAGCTAAAAGTTTTGTTGTTCAGTGAGATTGTACAGTTCTCGAAAAACAACAGCATCGTTCCTGTTAAAACTCTGTTGTTATGTAGACAGTCGCTTGATAGTGTGACTGTTGTGATTATGATGATGATATGGTTGTCTGTCAATCGTTTTATGTTGGTTGTATTCCGATAGTTCGTAAAGGTGCATTTTCCTGGGGAGCCTCGTATGATTTTGGAGAAGCATCTGTCGTCTGAGGTATCGTCTAATTTATCTTCTTCGCAAATGGAATTTTCGCCGATACTTTGGCAACTGCCTTTGATGAAATAGGTGGAGTTTCCGTAGATTGCTGCTTTATGCCAAGGGAGTTTGATGATTTGACCGTTGATTGGAAGTGGTTCTAGGAGAAGACTGGTGAATGGATGTGGTAAAATCTGCGGGACGCCGATGATGAAGTAGAGGATGGATTCCTTGAAGAGGGCTCTGATGTCTAGGTAATCGTATGCTTGATCTGGATGTAGAATGGTAATATTTTGTTCTTCTAACTTATCTGAGATAAACTTTAGTTCTTCTGCTTCTAGAAAATTCTTAGAAATGATATTTATTTTTGCAAGTTGTATAACTTCGAAAATTGAGTCTAGGTGTTCTTGTATTAGGTCGACATGATAAGAAATTTTAAATGCCTGTCGGATTGCTGTGAAATTTTGATTGACAAGTTTGTTGGTGATTAGAGATTGTCTGGCTGATATAATTTGTTGCTTGATTATTCTTTGTTGTTCATTAACGGAATCTATTAATTTGTTTATACGTTTTCCTAGATGTTTGTTGATAGTTACTTGAATATTATTTTGTCTTATAAGTTCTTGGTTGCCTCGTTTTAAGTCATTTATATCGTTATCTATTTGGATTCGATCTTCTTCATCTAAATTGCCTGTAATCGCCTTTATGGCTGAGCCTAGAAAATTGAATGCTCCTCTCTTGTTTCTTCTATTTGGTAACAATTTCATATACGTGTTTTGGGCTTTCTTAAATTTGGACTGTAATGTGATATAAACGTCGCTGAAGTCTGTGAATATTTTAAGTCCGTCGATAGTGATAGCGATGTTGTTTAGTAATGGTCTATAGTCTTCCAAGTCTATTGTGTGATATATCCTGTGACGTCCAGTCTTAATTAGTACGTTTCCGGTCTGTAACGTCACTAGTCCTGGGTTTCTGGTCAGGTCATGTATTTGTATCGTTCTCGATGATGAGGTCGTGATGAACGTCAGCGTAATTAGTTTTAGAAGTTGGCTCCGCAACATCTATAATTTAGAAAAATAATTTGTATGGTTTCATTTTCGCCGAATATTTTCTTTGTGTATTTCTCTGCCAGAGTGGTCCAGAAACGTTCTACCTTTATCTTGGACAACTTTGACTGGGAAATACATTTCTTTTCCTTTGTTCCTTATTCCTTGTCTTCTATTATATACGGTTTCTTCCTCTCGAAGGACCGGTGGGTGTTCTCTCTTCTTATTATGGTAACCCAAATTTTTATTTTTAGTTTTATCTGATTGTACAATAATTTCATTGTAGAATTTGTTTCTGTTTTCTAAAATCTTTTCCATATCAAGAGGCCTTTCCTCTCCATCCCTTATTCCGTAGAATATTTCCCGGGGTTTGGTTTTTGTGGTAGAGTGGACTGTGTTGTTGTATATGGTGCAAGCTATTCTAAAAACTTCTTTTTCGTTTATGTCGGGATAATTAGGCTTAGTACAACGAAAAATTTCGCTCAAAGTTGAGTGGAATCTTTCCACTGTACCATTACTCGAACTATGATTGGGTGGAGTAAAATGCATCTGGATATTTAGGTTGTCTAAAAGAGTTCTAATCTCTATGGATTTCAATGCGGGTTCGTTATCACTAATAACTAAATTTGGGGTACCATAAATAGAAAAGTACTTGGTTAAACCTTTCCTTACGTCGCCGATGTTCCTGGATTTGATGGGAATTACCGTTGCAAATCGAGAGAATTTATCTATAAATGAAAGAAATATATTAGGTTGTTTGATAAAGATGTCTAGATGAACAATTTCTAAAGGCTTTTTCGGATCTGGAGTTGAGCCCAGTTGGATTTTATAAGGGTGTCGTTCGTACTTATTTTTGTTGCAGGTGTGACAGAGCCTTATAAACTGTCTTATTTTCTTTTTCATAGCTGGGAAATAGTAACGATTTCCGATTTGCCGATTGTTTTCCCATATGCCTCGGTGCCCGGTTGTATGAATTTGTTCTATGATTTCATTTTGTTCCTCTGCGGTTTTCAAGTCTATTGCTATTTTTTGTGTAATGAAAACTTTAAATGGTTTTCCTCTGCTAAAATAGTTCTTGTAAACAATTTGGAGGGTCTGAATTACAGATTCGGGACACAAAATGCAATTTGTTCTCTTTGGGTCAATAAAATCTTTAAACACTTTTATGATAAAAGGAACTCCATAATTTACTTTAGTGATAGTGCGTCTGAAAATACGGGGGAAAATCTCCTCGCAAGTATTATCATCGTTGGGGCCGATTTTGAGGACAATTTGATTGCTGAACATTAAGACATTAAGAGGGGATTCTGTACAAGAAATGAACGCAGAATCATCGGTATCTGCGGAATGGGCTGTAGCTCCATCTGACGATTCTTCGTTTTCAGATGAGGAAGAGGAATCTTCTTCCATATCGTTAGCGTTCAATTCCTCTCGTATTCTTGAAAGACTGTCGGCCACCACATTCTGCTTCCCAGGTCTATATTTTATTTAATAGTCGAATTCTTCCAGGTATAAGCGCCAGTGTATGAGCCTGCTATTTGAGTTTTTAAGGTTTAAGCTA
This sequence comes from Toxorhynchites rutilus septentrionalis, assembly GCF_029784135.1. Taxonomy (NCBI): domain Eukaryota; kingdom Metazoa; phylum Arthropoda; class Insecta; order Diptera; family Culicidae; genus Toxorhynchites; species Toxorhynchites rutilus. Next base: position 54,857,642 of record NC_073745.1, read on the forward strand.
TATGTGAGAGGTTTATGATCGGTGTATAGAGTAAATTTTCTTCCGTAAAGATAAGGACGGAAGTATTTACATGCCCACACGATCGCCAAAAGTTCTTTCTCGATTGCGGAATAGTTTTCTTCTGACTTATTCAGCGTTCGAGAAGCAAAGGCAATTGGTTTGTCACTGCCAATTTGCCCCTGTGACAAAACGGCTCCAACTGCGAAATTGGAGGCGTCTGTTGTCAAAATAAATGGTTTGTCGAAATTCGGGTACTGTAATATATCACTCGATGTAAGAATATTTCGACATCGCTCAAAGGCATCTACGAAATCCTTAGTGTGAGTGATAGCTTCTCCTTTTCTCAACGTTTTTGTAAGTGGTTTGGCTATTTTCGCAAAGTCTCGAATAAACTTGCGGTAATAGCCTAAAATTCCTAAGAATCCTCTTAGTTCTTTTTCATTCTTCGGAAGTGGCAATTTTCTGATGATTTCCATTTTTTCGGGATTTGGCTTTACTCCTTCACGAGTTACGATGTGGCCTAGAAAGGCTACTTCTTTGTGAAGAAACTCGCTTTTATCGAGTTGCACCTTCATATTGAATTTTCTAAGACTATCAAAAATTTTCTTTAGGTTGTCAAGGTGTTCCTTTAGGCTGGTAGAGAACACGATGATATCGTCCATGTACACAAGACATCGGACACCAATGTGCTCTCTCAAAACGTTATCCATCACGCGTTGAAACGTTGATGGAGCATTTTTCAAACCGAATGGCATTCTTAAAAACTCGTAGTGTCCGTTTTCGACACTAAACGCAGTTTTTTCGATGTCACTCTTATCCACTTCGATCTGGTGAAATCCAGATGCCAAATCAAGTGTTGAAAAATAAATGCAACGGCCAAACTTATCAAGAATGTCGTTAATATTAGGAATGGGATAACGATCATCGATCGTTTTCTCATTCAGCTTACGATAATCAATGACAAGTCGCCATTTCTTCTGGCCGGATGCGTCCATCTTTTTTGGGACTATCCAGACTGGTGAAGTCCAAGGGCTACTTGAAGGTCTTATAATGCCTTGATCAAGCATTTTCGAAATCTGTCGCTGAACTTCCTCTCTATGGCAGAAAGGGTAGCGATAAGATTTCGTGTGAATCGGTATATCGTCTTTTGTGGAAATTTTATGTCTAATCGCGTTGGTGAAGGTCAGTTGTTCGCCTTCTACATAAAATATACTCTCATAATCTGCAATCACTTTCATTAGGTTAGATTTTTCTTCTTTGTTCAGATGATCAACTCTCAATTGATCGAAAATGGGTGTCCTGCCAAATTGAGTTACATAATCTTGGTTCGGTTCCTCTAAGGAAAAATTGTTAAGTTCAACATCTAGAGGACGTTTTATTAATACTTTTGAAGGGCTTTTTGATATGTTTGATACAGTGAAAAAAGCATGGCTATCTTTTGAATTGTAGATACCAGAGTGTATGATAATGTCCTTAGAGAGAAAAATGTCATCTTCCAAATAAAATTCTCCATTATTGATGATAGTTGGTAAATTCACAATTTTTGTCTCATTGGAATTTAACTGGATTATTGCCGAATTTGGATATTTTCGAAACATTTTCAGTACGCCAGTGGGGAATTTCAACTCATTTTGATCTGTTAATATGTTGACTTTTAGTTCACGTAAGGTCTCGTATCCTATGAGACCATCGAAAAATTTGTGGAAGTCGAATATGTAAAATATTTGTTTTTTTGATCCTGGTATTGTGGAAAAGGGGTTGAAATTTACGAATTGATCTATATTTTGCGAACCATTAACGTTCGTTACCTTTACAGGTTTGGTGAACTTGCATTTGTCCAAATTGACATGTTTCGGACTAATGTAGTTTTTGTTCGCTCCCGTATCGATCAAGAACTTCAGTGGTCCTTTAGTGGTATTGATTTGTATGTACGGTATAAAATTGTTTACGGAGGAGTTTCTTGGGCCGTAATTATCTGAAAATTCAGTTCATCAGTGGAAGTGGTATTTTCTTCGACACTCTCTTCCTGATTGTTTACCACAGGTTGAAAAGATGTACTAGCCATCGATTCATTGTGATAATTATCCTGCTCATAATTTTCTTCATCATAGGTTTCGTATTCACAATTTGGTCCTTCGTACGGGCCGTAAGGATCAGACATATTTGTGCCTTCGTGATAATTGATTGCTCTCCGAGGTCTATTCATATAGTTTATTTTATTAGATCTTATTGAAGGGTCTACATCCATGGGAGTAGGCTTCGGCATCTGAACTGGTCTTGGGGCGAATACGTTTCGCGGAGGAACTTGCGGTTGATTTAGAAAGCTTTGGTTCTGATGTTGTTGGTAAGGTGTGTGGAATTGATTCATTTGAGGTCTTTGAAAATTTTGCCGTTGATTAAAAGGATTCATTTGTAATCTCGAAAAATTTTGCTGTGGATTAAAATGATTCGTTTGAGGCTGATACTGGGCTCTTTGGTAATGATTAAAATTATTCCAGTTCTTTTGCCTTGGTGGGGGAGGTGGTGCTACAACAATCGGTTTTTGGAATCGATTTGTAGTTTCCATCTTATTAAGACCGCATTTATTTTGATAGTTTCTCTCTTCAATAGAAGCATCGAAAGCTTCTTTTAATTTTTTTGGTTGGCGGGCTCTTACGTTCCCGCCGATGGGCTCTTTTAGTCCTGCTAAAAACACTTGAAGAGCATTCTCCTGGTGTGTCGAGATTCTGTCCGTTCTCAAGTTGAGATCGAATGTTGAAATATTTGTATGGTTTATCAAAAGCGAAAGCAATTGATGAACCGAACTATAAAAATCTTCTATTGTTCCAGCTTGTTGCAGTTGGAACAATTCGCGGGTAAGCGTGACAGAATCACGCTTGTCGTTAGCTTTAATTTCTTCCCAGATTAGCGGTGTCCCGTATGTTTCTAAAACTCGGTCCGCATCTCCGGTTACTTTCGAGCGTATGGATTGAAGCCATACTTGCTCGAAGGGTGTCCCTTTAAGAGTTTCTAAAAAGGGCAACAGATTTTCCACTGCTCTAATGAAGCAGTGTAATTTGACGGGGTTACCGTCGAATTGCGGCAATTCGCGGATTGCCTGGGGCGTTTGCATCGCCTTTAGGATTTTCTCCGCCTTGTCGAACATTACCGCTGTTTGAGCAATTCTGGCGGCTTCTTCGTGTTCATTTAAATTTTCCTCCTGTGCTGAGGTATTGCTCCTCGGTAATTCAGGGGATATGTTAAAACTGTTTGGGTTCATTGTTTTTGCGATTATTCACAAAGCACTCCAAGGTCAAACTTAAATCACTCTTGTTAGATTAGCTAGTTTTTTTTTCTGATTTAACGTTTGTTTTTGTTTTAGATTAGTAGTTCACTTTTGTGATATAAAAAGAGTCGCTTACGGTTACCCGGGCTCGTCTCTCTGAATTAGTAGTTTTTTGTTATATTTTATGGATGTGGATACAGCTTTTTTTGTTTCGGGTAAGCTTTGTACCACTCCGATTAAATGATTGTTAATTTGACTAAGATCTAATTACTTACTTGATAAAAAGGTATCACTCGTGCGTCCGTTGTAGTTCTCCAATCGTCAGCCACTCGATATTCGTTCGCGCGGGAAATCACTTTCGCGAATTGGATCTACGCGTGAACACTTGAACGAGCGATCCTACCGACTGCGCCAATTAAGTTACATGAGGATATCGAAGAGTTTTTAAAAAGGAAAGACCGGTTTCGCCGGGAGTACAAGTTAGACTGATTTTATTATTGTCAATTTTACATCATGAAGCCTAGCCATTTACCTAAAGCCCTTACGCTGCACATTCTATCCAGTCCGTTGTCGCGTCAGGTACAGAGTCCGAATCGGTGTTTTACGTTGGTGTCCTAAATTGTTGTTTCGCTTGCGTTTGCGAATTGATGCTACCGATAAACTGTTCCACAGTGATCGGTTCTGTTGCTGTGGGGAAAATGATGTTGCTTGCGTTAACTTATATATATATATATATATATATATATATATATATATATATATATATATATATATATATATATATATATATATATATATATATATATATGCGGATGCCATCGTCGATTCCATGGGACTCCGTAGCATCAACGCCATGGAAACACTCTCCCCAACGATACCAGTGATCGCACCAGAAACACCGGCGTCAAGCTGCATGAACGACCTTCAACGAGAAATTGTCCAACTGACTAGCAAGTTTGAGCAGATGTTCCGTTCTCAAAGAAACTCGCGGGACCGATCACGCTCGTGTAACCGAAGCAGAACCGATCAACGTTTCCGTAGCGGATCGGCGTATGACATGTGCTGGTACCATCGTACATTCGGAAGAGAAGCACACACATGCCGAAAGCCGTGTTCCTTCAGTCCATCGGGGCAATTATCAAATCCCAATCAGCAATGACGCCATGTTGAACCTGTGTTAGAAATTGGTGATCTTTCCGACACAGCAATGATTTTTCGCCTGAAAATTGCGGATACTATTACGAATAGAAATTTTCTCATCGACACCGGGGCCGATGTATCCGTCATACCAAGAGATTCACGATTAACCCGTATGAAACCTACCAGTATCAAGTTGTTCGCAGCAAATGGAACGCCAATTAAAGTTTATGGAGAAACTCTGTTAAAAGTCAGCCTCGGACTCCGACGAGAAATTTTGTGGCATTTTCTTATTGCAGATGTTACAACAGGCATTATTGGCGCCGATTTCATCTGCTATAACGACCTTCTGATCGATTTGAAACGTCATCGTCTAATCGACAACACAACGAAACTCGAGTCAATGGCTGTTTTAACACAAACCAGTGAGTTTTCGATCAAAACTTTCAGCACGACATCTCCGTACTCCGAGTTGCTGACCGAGTTCCCATCCATCACAATACTAGCACCACCCAGTACATTAAGCAAAACTTCTACACTTCTTCGCATCGAGACAATTGGTCAACCAACATACGCTCGTCCGCGACGACTAGCACCAGAAAAACTCGTGGCAGCTCGTAAAGAGTTTGAGAATCTCATGAAGCTGGGAATTTGTCGACCACCATCTAGTAGCTGGGCTAGTCCGTTACACATGGTAAGGAAAGCTGATGGAACATGGCGCCCCTGCGGAGATTATCGAACACTAAATGCTCAAACAATCCCTGATCGATACCCTTTGCCTTACCTGCAAGATTTTACCACCATTCTTCAAGGTAAAACGATTTTTTCAAAAGTGGATTTGCAGAAGGCATTCCATCAGGTACCTATTCATCCCGACGACATCTCGAAGACTGCGATCACCACACCGTTTGGATTATTCGAATTTACCCATATGACATTTGGACTTCGCAACGCTGCTCAAACTTTCCAACGTCTGATTCACGAAGTACTTCGGGGACTGTACTTCGTATTCCCATACATAGACGACATTTTTATCGCTTCATCGTCACCAGAGGAACACCGAGATCATCTTCGGCAGCTGTTCATCCGATTACATGAATATCATCTAGCGATCAACGTAGCCAAATGTGAATTCAGTCGGAAAGAAATCGTTTTCGTTGGTCACTCAGTCTCAGCCGCCGGTATTCGTCCTCTGCCTGAGCGAGTAGAAGCAGTACAAAATTACCAACGCCCAACTACAGTGAAGGAACTCAAAAGTTTTCTAGCTGTTATCAATTTTTATCGAAGATTCATCCCTAATGCAATAGAGGCACAAATACCATTACTCAACATGGTTCCTGGAAACAAGCGCAACGACCAATCTGCCTTACTATGGACAAATGATACGATGTCAGCATTCGAGGAGTGCAAACAACAACTCGCAAACGCAGCTCTACTTGCACACCCAGCGCAAAATGCGGAGCTTTCATTGTGGGTTGACGCTTCTGATGTAGCAGCCGGAGCGGTGCTACATCAGGTAATTAATAATGACGTGCAGCCTTTGGGTTTTTTCTCGAAGAAATTCGACAAGACTCAACTGAAATACAGCACATACGATCGAGAGCTCACCGCGATATTCAATGGCAGTTCGACACTTTAAATTCATGTTGGAAGGACGGAACTGCCACATATACACCGACCATATATATATATATATATATATATATATCTCAGATGGTATCTCAGATGGCACTACAGTATCCCCTTCCAAAGGAGGAATCTTGACGTGTCGTCCAGATCGGGTGATCGTTACAGGCTGCTCTGATGATGTAGTTGTAGCCGAAGTGGTTGGTTGAGATAGTTGTTGGTCTTCTGTTGTATATGCAGGCTTCAATCTGTCGATGGAAATATTAGTCTCCCGGCCGTTTACCCTGATTTTGTAGTATTTGTCGCTTCGTTCCAAAACTGGATATGGCCCGGCATATGGCGGTGATAACGAAGGCCTTATTGAATCGTTACGAACGAAGACCGTCGTGCTGAGATTCGGGTGAATGAATACATCACTTGTGCCAAGCTGTATCAGGAGGACGAAGCTTGCGCATTGCGTTTCGAAGATTGTTCGCAAAATCTGTGCTGGTACTGTTTTGAAGATTGTCAGAGAAAAATTCAGACGGAATCCGAAGTATTGTCCCATAAACCATTTCTGCAGGCGATGCTCCAATGTCCTCCTTATGGATTGTACGCAGGCCAAGAAGAATCATCGGTAGGTGATCGGTCCAACGGTCGGGATCATGGCAAAGAATGGCGGCTTACAATGTTCTGTGCCATCTCTCGATCATACCATTGGACTGCGGATGATATGGTGTTGTTCGAAAGTGACTTATCCCAAAGGTGCGAACCAAATCTGCAAAAAGCGATGATAGGAATTGTCGTCCTTGATCAGAGGTGATGTGTGTTGGTACACCAAAACGGGATATCCACCTAGAAACTAGTGCTTGAGAAATGGTAGGGGCTGTCATATCTGGAATTGGTATTGCCTCCGGCCAGCGCGAAAATCTGTCGATAATGGTAAAACAGTACCGGTTTCCATTACTTGGTGGAAATGGACCTACAATGTCGACGTTGAGGTGACAAAATCTACCATCCGGTGTAGGGTACCGACGAAAAGGTGATTGTGTGTGACGAGCAACTTTCGAGCGTTGACATTCTAAGCATCTTCGGGTGTAATTGATGCTGTCCTTCCGCATGTTGGGCCAGACAAACCGCTGAGTCATCAATTTAACTGTCGCACAAGTGCCTGGATGCGCAAGGTTGTGTGTTGCTCGAAGAAATTGTTCACGGAATTTTTTCGTGATGAATGGTCGGACCCGGTCTCCAGAGCAGTCGCAATACAACGGTTGTGAACTACCTGGAACAGTAAATTCCTTCAATTTTAACGACGTTTTCAATTTACCTTCCAGTATCGCTCGTAATTCATCATCGGTTTCTTGATCGGCAGCGAGAGTTTCGAAGTTCATCGATGGGATAGCACGAATAGTTGCAATACGAGAGAGTAAATCGGCAACAATATTCTCCTGACCGCTGACATGACGGATATCAGTGGTTAATTGGCCGATGAAATCGAGTTGACGAGCTTGACGGTTCGAGGCTTTGTCGGGGTTTTGCTGGAATGCAAACACGATCGGCTTGTGGTCGGTGTATATGTGGCAGTTCCGTCCTTCCAACATGAATTTAAAGTGTCGAACTGCCATTGAATATCGCGGTGAGCTCTCGATCGTATGTGCTGTATTTCAGTTGAGTCTTGTCGAATTTCTTCGAGAAAAAACCCAAAGGCTGCACGTCATTATTAATTACCTGATGTAGCACCGCTCCGGCTGCTACATCAGAAGCGTCAACCCACAATGAAAGCTCCGCATTTTGCGCTGGGTGTGCAAGTAGAGCTGCGTTTGCGAGTTGTTGTTTGCACTCCTCGAATGCTGACATCGTATCATTTGTCCATAGTAAGGCAGATTGGTCGTTGCGCTTGTTTCCAGGAACCATGTTGAGTAATGGTATTTGTGCCTCTATTGCATTAGGGATGAATCTTCGATAAAAATTGATAACAGCTAGAAAACTTTTGAGTTCCTTCACTGTAGTTGGGCGTTGGTAATTTTGTACTGCTTCTACTCGCTCAGGCAGAGGACGAATACCGGCGGCTGAGACTGAGTGACCAACGAAAACGATTTCTTTCCGACTGAATTCACATTTGGCTACGTTGATCGCTAGATGATATTCATGTAATCGGATGAACAGCTGCCGAAGATGATCTCGGTGTTCCTCTGGTGACGATGAAGCGATAAAAATGTCGTCTATGTATGGGAATACGAAGTACAGTCCCCGAAGTACTTCGTGAATCAGACGTTGGAAAGTTTGAGCAGCGTTGCGAAGTCCAAATGTCATATGGGTAAATTCGAATAATCCAAACGGTGTGGTGATCGCAGTCTTCGAGATGTCGTCGGGATGAATAGGTACCTGATGGAATGCCTTCTGCAAATCCACTTTTGAAAAAATCGTTTTACCTTGAAGAATGGTGGTAAAATCTTGCAGGTAAGGCAAAGGGTATCGATCAGGGATTGTTTGAGCATTTAGTGTTCGATAATCTCCGCAGGGGCGCCATGTTCCATCAGCTTTCCTTACCATGTGTAACGGACTAGCCCAGCTACTAGATGGTGGTCGACAAATTCCCAGCTTCATGAGATTCTCAAACTCTTTACGAGCTGCCACGAGTTTTTCTGGTGCTAGTCGTCGCGGACGAGCGTATGTTGGTTGACCAATTGTCTCGATGCGAAGAAGTGTAGAAGTTTTGCTTAATGTACTGGGTGGTGCTAGTATTGTGATGGATGGGAACTCGGTCAGCAACTCGGAGTACGGAGATGTCGTGCTGAAAGTTTTGATCGAAAACTCACTGGTTTGTGTTAAAACAGCCATTGACTCGAGTTTCGTTGTGTTGTCGATTAGACGATGACGTTTCAAATCGATCAGAAGGTCGTTATAGCAGATGAAATCGGCGCCAATAATGCCTGTTGTAACATCTGCAATAAGAAAATGCCACAAAATTTCTCGTCGGAGTCCGAGGCTGACTTTTAACAGAGTTTCTCCATAAACTTTAATTGGCGTCCCATTTGCTGCGAACAACTTGACACTGGTAGGTTTCATACGGGTTAATCGTGAATCTCTTGGTATGACGGATACATCGGCCCCGGTGTCGATGAGAAAATTTCTATTCGTAATAGTATCCGCAATTTTCAGGCGAAAAATCATTGCTGTGTCGGAAAGATCACCAATTTCTAACACAGGTTCAACATGGCGTCATTGCTGATTGGGATTTGATAATTGCCCCGATGGACTGAAGGAACACGGCTTTCGGCATGTGTGTGCTTCTCTTCCGAATGTACGATGGTACCAGCACATGTCATACGCCGATCCGCTACGGAAACGTTGATCGGTTCTGCTTCGGTTACGCGAGCGTGATCGGTCCCGCGAGTTTCTTTGAGAACGGAACATCTGCTCAAACTTGCTAGTCAGTTGGACAATTTCTCGTTGAAGGTCGTTCATGCAGCTTGACGCCGGTGTTTCTGGTGCGATCACTGGTATCGTTGGGGAGAGTGTTTCCATGGCGTTGATGCTACGGAGTCCCATGGAATCGACGATGGCATCCGCGATGCTCGCTTCTTCTGATGGATATATATATATATATATATATATATATATATATATATATATATATATATATATATATATATATATATATATATATATATATATATATATATATATATATATATATATATATATATATATATATATATATATATATATATATATATATATATATATATATATATATATATAAGTTAACGCAAGCAACATCATTTTCCCCACAGCAACAGAACCGATCACTGTGGAACAGTTTATCGGTAGCATCAATTCGCAAACGCAATATATATATATATATATATATATATATATATATATATATATATAAAAAATTGCGCAGAATAAAATTTCTTACAAACTCATCGCAATCAAATAATCTTTTATGATTATAACATTGTAATTTATGGAAAGAACTACAAACCTTCCATAAGCTCACATGGCAAAATTTAAAACCATCATCACTCTCACCGCAGCGCCGCCTAGGTGTACATTTGTACGTTAGATCGCCAATAGGAGTAACTTTTTTGGACAAGTGCCTTTTTCATATTCTAGAATATTGTTGAATGAAATATATAAATTAATGTTAGTGGCGTGGAATATTTATTGTCCGGTAATGATCTCATGCATTATATCATGAGATCATTACCGGACATTTCTTATTTGATTTCAGTCCCTTTTGTAACTGGATTGAACGGATCCACATATTAACTATTCGTCATTAGATTCATACGTTCAAAAGCAAAATATAAATGTTTGACTTTTGTATAGTTATTCGCTAAATAGAATGGTCATACATAGACATACTTGCGAAATAATTTCACTTGTGGAAGAATTGTAAACAGTAATCTATAAACTAATCGGTAACTATAAACTGAAAAAGGCATTAATTCTTATTTTGGCAAGAAAACAGAGACAAAGAATATTCGAAATATGCAAAATTTATATTCCAGAACTTTTATCATCTGGTAATTATCTAAAAGGTCATTATACATTCTTCTCTTCGATCAAAAACCCGAAAAACACGCAACAACTGCAAGAAATATGTTTGTTTCGAGCATGCAGTTATGCTATGTTCTGATTCTTATTCCAATGAAACCACAATCGATTAATACGTTTCTATGTTATTTTATAGCTCTTTATATAATAATATAATTTATATAATTATATTCAGTTGCTTACTTTTAATTAAAAACAGTGAAAAATTCGAATTTCGTTATTTGTGTTGGAGTATCAAAAATTACTCTATTTTGAGGAGGCTGAATTAGATGACTATTAAAACATAATAAAGGCGAAGAAAACATATGTTTTGGAGTTTTTTCATTCAATCATACCCTCTTCTTCAAATAAATGCCAATAAAGCCTGAAAAATACACAATGGCTACATTACAGAGAAGTGCAATTTTCGGTCTGTGACACCGTGCGCGAGTATACGTGTTATGATTTTGCACGCGAGTACCGGAGGATTAAAGAAATCAACTTGTTGCCCGAGATTTTGGGATTATACACTGAAATTAGGTGGGACCGATATGGGCTCAATTTTACAAAGTTGCATACATGCAAGATTATTATTTGCCTAAGATCCGTTAGGTTAAATTTACACTTCACGCGATAAAATTACCATTGGAAGCTTCTTCTCCAGTTAACTCTTCGTAACGCTAACAGTTCGGCTGTTTATAAGGTAACACAATAAAACATTTTTTTTTGCAAAATTCAATTTTATTATTCAACATAATTGCCTTCGAGGGCGATACATCGATAATACCGATCTTGCAACTTGATGCCATTTTTATAGTATTCTTTCGTTTTTTCCTCAAAATAGGCCTCAGTTTCGGTAATCACTTCATCATCGGTCTTAAATTTCTTGCCAGCGAGCATTCTCTTCAGGTCTGGAACACGAGTCTCCATCATTAGGATAACAAGTATTTTGTCAATCATTTTCTCAAAAATCCTGACACCTATGCAGTCCAGTACTCAGCCCTGTCCCTTATCCCATATATTGTTGAAGGAAGACAGTTTTCCCAACCATTCTCAGCACATTTTCCCTACATATTCCCTACAAATACGATATGTGGTAATTTCTAACCGAACGCCATTAACTCTTTTTACGTTTGTAAACTTACAGAATATTTTTCGATTCGAGTTCTCTTCTATGTTTGTAATTCGTACACGGAATAAGTTTACCTTAATTACAATTTCATCAGCTTGGGCTTCTTGGAAATTTTTTATGTAGATACCTAACATTGCCTAGTTTCATTAGATTCTACAAAATTTCACACAAATGACTATTTATTAGATAAAATTATGATTTGTCTTTGGATGGTGATGGGACACATTCGGACACTGTGTAATACCTCATCAAATTTGTGTATGATTGTTGTTTACCAACCAACTTCAATTTAGTCTGATTCTCAGGCCTAATGATGGTTCAAAACTACAAAAAAGAAAAACGGTAGAACCAGCATCAACGAAGATGAGATGGAAAGAGCCATCGAACTAGTTTCGAAAGGAACGTTTTCATGATTTTATGTTCACAAGTGGTCCAACTGTGTCCATTGGCTTTGCTGCTTTGCTGATTTCCTGTTTATCACTGTTTATCAATGTTCTGGAACATTGAAAAAGGTAGCAAAGAGCCGCGTATACGAATCATATTGCTATTGCTCGACAATCACAAAAGTCATTGTACCTTGGAAACAATTAAATATTGCTGAGAAAATGGCATAATTCATGTATCTTTTCCATCTTATGTCACACATCGCTTACAGCAGCTGGATGTTTCAGTTATGCCCCTGTTGGGAATGGTTCGAAAGTGGTCGGATAACTCCACTTCACTTTGGATTCAAATTCATAATCTTTATTCAGGAACACAATTGCGCGAACAATTCTTCTTTTATTTCAATTTAATTCTTTAGGACTGGATTCTTGGGCTACAGAACCTATTCTGTTATATTTCTATAAGCTTTAGTTCCTTTTATCAGCTTTTTCTCCTATTTGTGTTATAAAGCTTAACTATGTGTGTGTGTATTGAATTCGCCTGTGTTTTATGGGAACTGAGCAGAAAAAGGAGAAACTGACAGCATCCTCTTTTTTGATTCACTCTAACAACGCTGTGATAGAAGGATGTTCACAGTTCATAAATTTCATAGTACACAACATCGCCGCCACATTGAAATATAAAATTTCAACTACATATAAATCCCTACATTCTTCTGTCATTACTAAATTGTTTTAGATAGCAATCCATTGTAGAATTCATCACCTAATTCCACGTCGCAATCACAACATTTGCGTAAAGCAACATAGTCTAGTGAATAATGGGCCTGATCACGAACGTCCCTCCACGGTGAAAACGAAGCGAATTGTATACAACCTTATTACGGCTGTCACCGTGTGTGTAGAATCCAGAAGAGTTCACCCGTCGTGAAAACTTTGATGAACTGGGTGTTATTATGAATACCCCGTTACTGTCATGTGCCGGAGAAAAACTGGTATATTTGTCACTTGTGTTTTAGATGGTGAAAGCTAGTCACGCAGAATGGAGTATGTTTTATTCCGTATTTATTTAGCATTTTTGCTAACATTTTGGATATTGTCTTGTCTTGTTTAAGAAACAAAAGATAAACAAACAGCAATTTACCCGCCTGGTGGCATTTTTTGAACGAAATTCGGACGTATCCAGAGGACGTAAATTTGTTTATTTGGATTTGGAAAAAAACACAGAAATATTTTACATTGCCAACTTTGTCCCCGGAAAATGCCTCCGCGGAAAATCACCACTCGAGGTCGGAAGTTAGCAAAATCACGTATTTTGACAGACTCTCCATAGCAAGCGGATTCGTTTCAGACAAATACAGCCATTCCATGCCAATCCGATATAGTGGTTCTCAGATTTCCATGAAAAGTGGAAGTTTTGTTTTGACGTAGGACTACGTCTAACCGGAAGATATAGGGGGTGAAATGGAAATCTAGGCACTGAACAAGTAGGAAAAAATGCAAGATTTGGAACGCTTATAACTCGAGCATTTCTCAATAGATCGCAGAGGTTTTTGCATCAATTGATAGGAAATATATCTACGCATCTATCATTACGAATAACATTTCATTTTTCTTGAGATAAATAATTGAATAATTGTGAAATATCAAGCATTGTCAAAATGCACTATGTGCCCATTTTTGATTGGTCCATTTTGTGCTCCTCAAATCGTACCGACCAAAACGGGCAACCAGAGCAGCAGCGAAATAGAATGAAGCACGATTGGAAAGGAAAAAGAAAAAAATGAACGAAACATTGGTCGCAGTCTCACACATGCGTAATTCTCGAGCCAGCCAGTCAGCTTAAAAATCCCCGCTCCGCTGCCGTAACGATCATTCTCATTCAAACCGTACACCACATCGTTTCGCATCACAACACATCAACAAACCAACACAAGCAGCCATGTCTGGACATGGTAAAGGAGGAAAAGTGAAGGGAAAGCGTGTTGATCTGCAGTTCCCCGCAAGGGTAGCTAGGCCGAGCGCGTTAGTACCAGTGCACCAGTCCACCTAGCCGGCGTTATATAGTTTCGGCCGCCGAAGTGATCGAGTTAGCTGGCAAAGATGCTCGCGACGATAAGAAAACCCGCATTCGGAACAGAACACATTCGGTTCGGTGGACATCAAGACAACAACAGGCAGTCACAGTGATTGGCGAGTGGCAAACGCAATCGCAAAACGGCATCAGGTAGCAGAAGAAAAAAGTTTGTTCTTTATACAAACTGCTTTGGTGGCAAATCCAGAACAAGGCGGCATCGAGGGCGTTCGAAATGGTTTTGACGTAGGATTACGTCTTTCGGGAACATATTGGGGTACAAATTGAAAAATGAATATCGATCGCATCGTGAAAAATGTCCAATTTCAAACGCTTATTGCTCAGTCATTTTATGACGGATTGATGAGATTTTTGCATCAAAACATTGCGGCACTCTATAACAATTTTTCACCTTGAATAAAATAATTGATATCATGTAATTAACTATCGAACAATTGAAAAATCTCAACCCCTATCCAAACGGTACTGATTGGTCGAAATTGACGTCATTTCTTTTTCGCCTGCTTCGCTTCTTTCGTTCCCCGATAAGTCAAATGTTTGCATGGCGAGCGAGTGGGGGGCGCCTATTTCTCACATACCAACTGATATAAAAGGACGGTAGCATTTTTGTATTTCTCATTCTCGTTCAACGCTCAGATCGGCAAACATCTGGGCTTCTAGTGTGCAGTGCTCTACAAATCAACAACACCATACGGTGCGGCAAAGGAGAGGAAGCCATCGGCAACCAACGATGGATGCGATGCAGCAAAGGGAGCAAAGAAGAGGAAGCAGCGGAGAGCATCAAATTAAATCTAGTGTGCATTGCTGGTGCGCTCCTCTTCACATCAACAATTGGATGCGGCAAAGAAGGCAGAGGAGCGAAGTGCATGGTATCACACTCGCTATCCGTCGTTTAGCTCGTCGTGGTGATGCCAATCAAACCCTCGCAAATCGACGCACAGAAGCCGATGGCGCCAAAGTCAAGGAAAACATCAGCGAATCCGTAAAAGCTACCGCTCCCAAAACTGAACTGCTACATCCGACTGAAACGCAGCAGATTCCGTACAACCCATTAAACCATTACAGTCCTTCTCAGGACTATCAATTTGTTTTGAAACAAAAGAGTTTATTTTACTGTTTTCCACTTACCACAAAAACTATATAAAACTATGATCAAAAATACTGTTTATTTTTACATTTTCTACTAACAACTAACAGGAAACCATCATATCACATCTAGAAATGTCTAAAATTTTCGTAGGGGCATATTGCAATAACCGATTCATTCGAGGAAATGTCTATAAGTATTCGATTATTCGAGCGAATATTCGTTGACCAGACATCGATAAAAGTTACGTCGAATATAATTTTAAATAAACATCGAAGTGCTAAATACTATATTTTTAATGAAATCGTTTTTCAGTTTAATCCAATATATTGACAAATCATGATTCATGCGGCGATAGAAAAATAAACCCATTACCAACGTAATTCACATAATTCTTATTGGAAAACGTACTGTTTTGACGTAGGATTACGTCTTTCGGGAACATATTGGGGTACAAATTGAAAATTTAAAATCGAGCACATCGTGAAAATTGTCCAATTTCAAATGCTTATTACTCAATCATTTCATGATGGATTGATGAAATGGTTGCGTCAATGTATTTCGGCACTCAATAACAATTTTTTATATTGAAGAAAATAATATATGTCATGAAACTAACTATCGAACAATTGAAAAATCTCAACCCCTATCCTAACGGAAATACCCACTTCTAATTGGTCGAAGTTGACGACACATGCGGCGGGTCCCTAACAGAGACATCAAAACCAAGCTGCCTGGGGGAATTCGGCATTGCGAATACATAAAAGTAGGAGGAGCTTTTGCTCCCACCGAAATGTGTTCCCCAAACAGAGACATCAAAACCAAGCTTCCTGGGGGAAATCAACATTGCAAATACATGAATACATTTCAGTACTTTTGTTCCTACCGAAATGTATTCGGTAACAGAAACATCAAAACCAAGGTTCCCGGAGGAAATCGGCATTGCAAATATATGAAAGTTGGGGGAATTTTTATATTGCAAGTAAGGTGAATGATAATAATCAAGGCGTGTTCCCGCTCGAGAACGGGTCGTTTGGTTTAAGCTGTCTGTTTTGTTGTGTTCATTTTCACCAAAGGAATGTTTATACGGCGAGAAAAATTGAAGAAATATTAGAAAAAGAGATTGCTCTACATATAGTAATAGGTGTTGTTAGTCCAATTAACATTCGCATTGGGTTGAATAAACACTTAGAAAGTAAAAATTATAAAAGAAAATTACCTTTTCCATTTGAATATGTTTTCTCTATATTAAAGAAACATGTTTTTACTGATGAGAAAAATAGAAAATTGTGTTTGGTATTGGTAATTATCTTATATTACATTGGTGAGTTTTTTTTTTCTCTTTATTTCATCCATAAATAACACAGGAGGCATCATGGTGGAGTGAACAAACAATACCCAACAACCAAACAAAACAGCCCTTCCCAGGAGGCCACCAAATCATTATCAAAGAGTTTAACAATGTAATTCTTCAAACATATCCAAAACCAACAGATAGCCTAACGAAATCCTACGTCAACTATGCGGTCGTGTCTCGAACACAACCCTCCTGTGACTTTTTTTCAAAACCACGAGTACTAAGTTTTCTAAATTGGAACCATTCCTTAAAACAAGGCGCTTCTCAGGGCCATTAAACCTTCCAAAAAAGAGTTTAGGAAATACAGTTCAATGCTTTCTAAAACAATATCCAAAATAATAATAAAACACAAATTGATTTTTTCATAATTTGTTTACCAGGATATGATGAGTATGTGAATTTGGCAGTTGTTCTGAGCTTATTGATTTTCACCAATTCTTAAATTGCTTCTAGATTGAAAGTACAGTAATTTACACTTATCTCGACATTTAGCTAATTGGACGGATCTGTAATGCGACATATTTAGTTGGACATTTTTGTTAACATAGAGTTCGGGGTCCAAATTATGAATTGAAGGTCAACACTGTACCACTGTCATCGCAAATGTTCAATTACAGGTTAAAATTACCTCCAATCCGACACTGAGTGGTGGTAATGCGACGTGCCATTGAATGTAATTTACTGTAAAATATGTCACAAGCTGGATGGGAAGAATTTTTCCAACTGTGAAAGCTGTGGCGAGTGGCAAATGCAATCGTTAAACATAAAGGTTCAGCCGAACAAGATGGGGATATCGAGTGATAACAAAACAATAAACTCTTTAGATTGAAGATAATTTTGTGATCCTGAAAAGGACCCTTTTTAGCCTGCATGTGAATCCAACGAGCGAACAAATCGTAATGAATGTATTTTTTTGCCATCGCTCTCTTTTAACGCTCATTCGTTCATCTCGTTGGACTCGCCCCTCTGGCTGAGTCTGCCGATTTGTCTCTATCCTGTGAGTGTGTACCGCTAGAGTATAAAACACGCGGACCCCAAAAAAATATCTTATTTTCTTTCAAACCGTAAACCCGTGTGGTTGTACGGCATCGGCATCCTGGACGTAACAAAGGAGGACAAGTTAAGGGAAAGGCAAAGTCTCACTCGAACCGTGCAGGTCTCCAGTTCCCTGTTGGTCGCATTCACTGATTGCTCCGCAAGGGTAACTAGGCCGAACGGATTGGTGCCGGAGCACCAGTATACCTAACAGCGATTATAGAGTTTCGGCCGTCGGAGTGCTCGAGTTGGCTTGCAAAACTGCTCACGACAATCAGAAAACCCGCATCAAGAACAGAGCAGCTTCGGTTCGGCGCTCATCAAGGCAACAATTAGTTTCAGTGAGTGGCAAAGTGTTTCTCCGGAACGTCGCATTAAATGTAATTTACTGAACAACATGTCACAAGCTGGATGGGAAGAAATTTTCCAACTGTGAAAGCTGTGGCGAGTGGCAAACGCAATAGCTAAACAGGAAGGTTTAACCGAACAAGATGGGAATATCGAGTGATAACAAAAACACAACACCAAAGGTTCTTTTCAGAACCATCAACATGTTCATAAAGAGTAAACAGTAAACTAATCCATTTTTCAGGTAGATAGGAGGATCACATAGGAGAAGAAAATAAAACAATATATTTAAAATATATATTTAACAAAAGCTGTCCCCTTTGTATAGTCCTACGTCACTCCGGTTATGTCCCCGACATTACCCACCCGTCTTTTTTTATTTTTTTGTTAGGGTGACCATTTCTATTTTAGGGTGGTCCGAAAAATCAACTTTTTCCACTTTTTCCCAAAAATGACTTTCTTTAAAAATTCATAACCTTTGAACCATTGGACCGATTCAGATGATCGACATATCAAATTAAAGCCAATGAGCCAGCCTTTTATATTAAACTTGCAAAAAAGATGGATTTCATTTTCGTAATTATTGATTGTAACCGTTTTTTATTGCTTTCATGGCTTTGGACTAGAGGGCGCTATATTTTTTTTTTTCCTTGAAAGCTGAGGATTTTTTACAAAACATTTCTCGATATCAGAGATGTTTTTTCTTTCGTTTTGGAGACACGATTTTTCAAAGTTAACCAGTGGTTCGAAAAATAATTTTTCCCACTATAAAAGCTAGAAAGCTGGATTGAAAGTTGAAAGATTATTGGCTTTTATTAGATATATCGATCATCTAAATCGATTCAGTGGTTCAAAAGTTACGAATTTCTTAAAAAGTAATTTTCGGTAAAAAGTGAAAAAATTGATTTTTCGGACCACTCTAAAATGAAAATGGGCACCCTAATAAAAAAAAGTCACAGGAGGGTTGTGCCCGAGACACGACCGCATAATTGACGTAGGATTCCGTTAGGTTATCTGTTGATTTTGGATAATTGCATCGTTAAACTCTTTGATAATGATTAGGTGGACCTGAAAAGGGCCGTTTTGTTTGGTTGTTGGGTATTTGTTCATTCCACCAGTGTTTAACGGGTGATGATGACAGAAGGATAATAAACAGTCGTTGGATGGTGCGTATCAGATAAAGGATACCGAAGTGGAACGAGATATGATGAGAACCGCCCTCTATAATCCTAGACGAGATGCCTCTTGTGATATGTATTGATGAAATAAAGAAAAAAAAATCACCAATGTAATATAAGATAATTATTAATACCGAACACAATTATCAATTTTTCTTATCAGTAAAAACATGTTACTTTAATATAGCGAAAATATATTTGAAATGGGAAAGGTAATTTTCTTTTATAATTTTTACTTTCTGATTGTTTATTCAACCCAATGCGAATTTTAATTGGACTAACAATACCTAATACTATATGTACACCTAATACTATATGTACTATATGTAGTGAGACTCTATGTTGTACGGGAAAGGGTTAACACAACGGCTATCGTTTACAATTTTACACCTACCCTAAATTTTTCACAATACACGATCGGACATTGATATGGAGTTTCACGAAGCAACCAACATTAAAGTTCCAAATTTAAATTTTATTTGCTAGAATTATTCGTATCCATCTTCTTACTTGCATTATAAAAATGCCCCCGACTTTCATGTATTTGCAATGCCGATTTCCATCAGGCAGCTTGGTTTTGATGTCTCTGTTAGGGAACCGCCGCATGTGTCGTCAATTTCGACCAATCAGAAGTGGGTATTTCCGTTAGGATAGGGGTTGAGATTTTTCAATTGTTTGATAGTTAGTTTAAAGATATATATTATTTTATTCAATATAAAAAATTGTTATGGAGTGCCGAAATCGATTGACGCAAAAATTTCATTAATCCATCATGAAATGACTGAGCAATAAGCGTTTGAAATTGGACAATTTTCGCGATGTGCTCGATTCTCGATTTTCAATTTGTACCCCAATATGTTCCCGAAAGACGTAATCCTACGTCAAAAAAATTAAAAAGTACGGGTCTAATATTTTGTGATAAAGAACAAAATTACCACTTCTGACGAAAATCTGAGAACCACTATATCGGTTTGGCATGGAATGGCTGAATACTGATAAACAGAAGAGTGCAAAAAATACTGGAAATAAGAGGAAATAGAAGTAATTGTTGATAAACACAAAATTTTCTAGCTTTTTCTCTCGTCCGAAAGTGCCCCAGGACTGGATTTTTATTAAAGTTTACATAAAATATTAAAAATCATGGAAAAAAAGTGTCCGAATGTGTTTCTCTTTCCCCTACAAATTGTTACATATATTAGGCGGTCAAAAAAGTCCTGCGGTATTTTTTTAAAATTTTCATTTGTTCATAAAATTAGTTACAATCATCTGTTTTAAGTCAAATATGCGTCATTTTGTTCGATGACTTGTTCTCAACGAGATGTCAACTTCATAATACCCCTGTTATAGAAGCTCGCTTCCTTATTGGCAAAAAACTCGGATAGCCAATTTTCACAGGCCTCTTTTGTGGCTAACTTCTGACTACCTAGCTCGTTCACCATGGACAAAAACAGGTGGTAGTCACTTGGAGCAAGGTCCGGACTATACGCCGGATGCAAAAGAACCTCCCATCCGAGCTCCCGGAGCTTCTGGCGCGTCACCAAAGAAGTGTGTGGCCTGGCGTTGTCCTGATGGAAGACAATGCGGCCTCTGTTTTTCAAAGATGGCCTCTTCTTCATGAGTGCTACCTTCAAGCGGTCCAGTTGTTGGCAGTACAGGTCCGAATTGAGCGTTTGGCCATAGGGAGGCAGCTTATAACAGATTATTCCTTGACAATCCCACCAAACACACAGCAGAACCTTCCTGGCCGTTAATGAGGGCTTGGCCACCGTCTGAGCCGCTTCAGCGGGCTTCGACCACGACCGTTTGCGCTTCACGTTGTCGTAAGTGACCCACTTTTCATGGCCAGTCACCATCCGCTTCAGAAACGGGTCGATTTTGTTGCGATTCAGCAGCGATTCACATGCGTCGATACGGTCAAAGATGTTTTTTTGCGTCAACGTGTGTGGCACCCATACATCGAGCTTCTTTGTGAATCCAAGCTTCTTCAAATGGTTAATAACGGTTTGATGACTAATCCCCAGCTCTTGGCCGATGCTACGGCTGCTACTATGCCGGTCTTTCTCGGCTAATTCTGCGATTTTGTCGCAATTTTCGATGACAGGCCTTCCGGAGCGTGGCGCATCTTCGACGACCTCTACATCAGAACGAAAACGTTGAAACCATCGTTGTGCGGTGGAAATGGAAGAAGGAAGAAGGAAGAAGGAAGAAGGAAGAAGGAAGAAGGAAGAAGGAAGAAGGAAGAAGGAAGAAGGAAGAAGGAAGAAGGAAGAAGGAAGAAGGAAGAAGGAAGAAGGAAGAAGGAAGAAGGAAGAAGGAAGAAGGAAGAAGGAAGAAGGAAGAAGGAAGAAGAAGGAAGAAGGAAGAAGGAACGAACGGAAGAGAGGAAAAGAGAGAGA